>NC_059257.1:6500254-6505254 GCF_017591435.1 Portunus trituberculatus | reverse complement strand
CTCTCTCTCTCTCTCTCTCTCTCTCTCTCTCTCTCTCTCTCTCTCTCTCTCTCTCTCTCTCTCTCTCTCTCTCTCTCTCTCTCTCTCTCTCTCTCTCTGAACCTACATTATTTTTCTACGTCTTACATTTCCTCCTCCTCCTCCTCCTCCTCCTCCTCCTCCTCCTCCTCCTCCTCCTCCTCCTCCTCCTCCTCTTCTTCTTCTTCTTCTTCTTCTTCTTCTTCTTCTTCTTCTTCTTCTTCTTCTTCTTCTTCTTCTTCTTCTTCTTCTTCTTCTTCTTCCTCAAGGACACAGGTGGTCAGTAATCAAGCCACACCTGCCCAATATTACTCACTCACTCACTCACTCACTCACTCACTCACTCACTCACTCAATTAATTATAAGATATTGGAAGTTTTGCTGTTGTCAAGGAGAGAGAGAGAGAGAGAGAGAGAGAGAGAGAGAGAGAGAGAGAGAGAGATCTTGCTTAGTTACGTATCACACACACACACACACACACACACACACACACACACACACACACACACACACACACACACACACACACACACATGAGCAAGCATATGTGTACATACATACTTATGCACCTGTATTGACACACACACACACACACACACACACACACACACACACACACACACACACACACACACACACACACACACACAAGGTAATTACTCTCTTTACATGCCCGTTCTGTGTGTGTGTGTGTGTGTGTGTGTGTGTGTGTGTGCAGAAGGACATGTGTATAGTCCGTATGTGTGTATGTATGTATATGTACGTATATAGTATGGCAGTACGTATGAATATGTATATGTGTGTGTGTGTGTGTGTGTGTGTGTGTGTGTGTGTGTGTGTGTGTGTGTGTGTGTGTCCAGAAAATTTGGGACACGTTACACATTGACCTAGGGAGAGGAGAGAGAGAGAGAGTGGGGAATGGGAGTGGGGAGAAAGGGGAGAGGGAGAGAGGGGAGTGAGGAGAGAAGGGAGAGGGAGATAGGGAAGTGGGGAGGGGGGAGGGAGAGGGAGAGGGAGAGGGAGAGGGATAAATTTGGTTTCTTCAAGGGCAAAAAAAAGGGAAGGATTTTTTATTGACTTTTTTTATTTTTTTTATTTATTTATTTATTTTTTATTGTCTTACCTTTAAATTTCTTCTTTCTCTTCCTCCTCCTCCTCCTCCTCCTCCTCCTCATTCGTCATTTTGTTATTCTTCCTCTTCTTCACTTTCACAAATAACAACAACAATAATAACAACAATAATAATAATAATAATAATAATAATAATAATAGTAATAATAATGTTTACCTCTGTTGTACATTTAAATAGTTATTGTAATTAATTATATACGTGATGGTGATTGTTGTGGTATGTCAGATCCTCCTCCTCCTCCTCCTCCTCCTCCTCCTCCTCCTCCTCCTCCTCCTCCTCCTCCTCCTCCTCCTCCTCCTCCTGGTTGTCTCTCTCTTATCATTCATGTTTGATAGTATTTGAGGCCTCTTAAGGGTGCTCTCTCTCTCTCTCTCTCTCTCTCTCTCTCTCTCTCTCTCTCTCTCTCTCTCTCTCTCTCTCTCTCTCTCTCTCTCTCTCTCTCTCTCTCTCTCTTTTCCTCTTATAGGTGTAAATATTTGAATGATTTCCTTAGTCTCTCTCTCTCTCTCTCTCTCTCTCTCTCTCTCTCTCTCTCTCTCTCTCTCTCTCTCTCTCTCTCTCTCTCTTGTAAGGTAAAACGTTTTAAATTTCTCTCATTTTCTTTATTGGAGAGAAAGTGGAAGAGAAGAAGAAGGAGGAGGAGAAGAAGGAAGAAGAGAAAAGTAAGAGAAAGAGAAGAAGAGGTTAAGCTTAATCATTCTCTCTCTCTCTCTCTCTCTCTCTCTCTCTCTCTCTCTCTCTCTCTCTCTCTCTCTCACCTGCTTTATTCGTTTATATAATTTTTTGTGATTTTTCTTCGTAGTGTAAAGGAAGAGGGAGGAGGAGGAGGAGGAGGAGGAGGAGGAGGAGGAGGAGAGATACACGTGCTTAGGCAATGGAGATTATGCACGTGTTTTTATCTCCTCCTCCTCCTCCTCCTTCTCCTCCTCCTCCCCCCCTTAACATGTACCAACGCCCCTCTCCCTCTCTCTTCTCCCCCTCCCTCTCTATCTCACTTCCCTCCCCTACCCATCTCTCCCTCTCTCTCTCCCTCTCCCTCTTCCTCTCACTCTCTCTTAAGACGGGGCAGTCAGTTGGTCAGATTCAGTGGAGGTGACACGACGCTGCTTCTCCTCCTCCTCCTCCTCCTCCTCCTCCTCCTCTTCCTCCTCCTCCTCCTCTTCCTCTTCCTCCTCCTCCTCCAAGTCTCCCTTTTCTTCCTTCTCCTTAAGTGATTGGTATTTTGTTTTCTCTCTCTCTCTCTCTCTCTCTCTCTCTCTCTCTCTCTCTCTCTCTCTCTCTCTCTCTCTCTCTCTCTCTCTCTCTCTCTCTCTTTTTCTTTCTCAACGTACATAGCCGTGTGTACATATTAGTGGTGTGTGTGTGTGTGTGTGTGTGTTTGGAGAAACTTTCTCTCTCTCTCTCTCTCTCTCTCTCTCTCTCTCTCTCTCTCTCTCTCTCTCTCTCTCTCTCTCTCTCTCTCTCGTTGCAAGAAAGTTTGGTCAAATGTGTGTGTGTGTGTGTGTGTGTGTTTGTGTGTGTGTGCGTGTGCGTGCGTGCGTGCATGATGTTTGTTTATCTTGTTTACTCTTCATCAGTGTCTTTTATCTATTTATCTATCTATTTATTTATCTATCTATCTATCTATCTATATATCTGTCTATCTATCTATCTATCTATCTGTCTGTATTTGTCTGTCTCTGTCTGTCTGTCTTTCTGCCTATCTATCTATCTGTCAGTCTATCTATTTATCTATGTGTATTTGTCTGTCTGTCTGTCTGTCTCTTTCTATCTATCTATCTGTGTATCTGTCTATCTGTGTGTATTTGTCTGTCTGTCTGTCTATCTGTTTATCTATATATGTGTGTGTCTGTCTGTCTGTCTCTGTCTTTCTATCTATCTATCTATCTATCTATCTATCTATCTATCTATCTATTTACCTCAGCAGTGATACATTAAAGACAATATGAGACAAAAATGAGAGGAAACGACCTGAATAGAAACCAGAAAACAGTGAAAGTGAGAGTGTGAGAGAGAGTGAGTGTGCCAACCCCCCCTCCTCCCTCTTCCCTCCTCCCTCCTTCCCTCCCACCCTTAGTGAATTATGGTAGGGGGTTAGAGGGAGAGCAATGGGCGTGGGCGTGTGTGAGAGGGAGTGTGAGAGGTGCGGCTCCCCTCTCACCCCTCCTCCTCTCCTGCTTCTATCCGACGCCTCCTTCCCACCGCCGCCGCCGCCCCCCGTAGACCCCTCACCCCCACTTTAACTAGGAGATCTCTAAGGTGAGTCTTCTTCTTCTTCTTCTTCTTCTTCTTCTTCTTCTTCTTCTTCTTCTTCTTCTTCTTCTTCTTCAACAACTTTATCATCATCATCATCATCTTCTTCTTCTTCTTCTTCTTCTTCTTCTTCTTCTTTTCTTCTTCTTCTGAGTAACAAGGGACAAAAAGTATGTTGCTGTTTGGTTTTCTTTTATATTCCTTTGTGTTCTTCCTCTTCTTCCTCTTCCTCTTTCTCCTCCTTGTGTTCTTTTTTATTTTTATTATTTATATTATTATTATTATTATTATTATTATTATTATTATTATTATTATTATTATTGCTGTTGTTTTTGTTGTGTTTGCTGTTTATTTTCTTCTCCGTCATCCTCCTACTATCTTCCTTCGCTTTCTCCTCCTCCTCCTCTTCTTCTTCTTCTTCTTCTTCTTCTTCTTCTTCTTTATAAATTTTTGTTATCTTTTTTGCCGTTCTTCTTCTTCTTCTTCTTCTTCTTCTTATTATTATTATTATTATTATTATTATTATTATCATTATCATTATCATTATCATCGTCATCATCATCATTATCACCATCATCGTTATCATCTTTATCATTATTGTATTTATTATCTTACTTTTCTCCCTCCTCCTCCTCTTAAACAGCTTATTATTTGTCATTATTTCTCTTCCTCTTTGTCGTCGGTATCCTCCTCCTCCTCCTCCTCCTCCTCCTCCTCCTCCTCCTCCTCCTCCTCCTCCTCCTCCTCCTCCTCCTCCTCCTCCTCCTTCACACCTGCTCTTCCCTCAGGTCACAGGATTATATAGGTACACGTGGACAACCTGACCTCCTTCTTCTTCCTCTTCCTCTTCCTCTTCTTCCCCTCCTCCTCCTCCTCTTCCTCCTTTCCTCTCACGTGCTTCTTCTCCCTTCCTTCAATCTGTCTTACTTAGTTTGTCTTCTATATGTACCCTTCTTCTTCTTCTTCTTCTTCTTCTTCTTCTTTTCTTCTTCTTCTTCTTCTTCTTCTTCTTCTTCTTCTTCTTTTGTAACTTTTATCGTTAATATTTTAGTTTTCTTGTTTTTTCTTCATTTTTATCCTCTGTAATCTTCTTCATCTTATTCCTCCTCCTCCTCCTCCTCCTCCTCCTCCTCCTCCTCCTCCTCCTCCTCCTCCTCCTCCTCCTCTGTGCCCTTGTTTTTTTTTTTTTTTTTTTTTGTTATTTTACCTCCACTTTTTTTTCTCACCTTTCCCTCCATCTCACCTTGCCCTTCCTCCCTTTCCTCCTCCTTTTCCTCTTCCTTATTTCCTTCCCTTCTCTTACCCTTAACCTCCTTCCTCCTCCTCCTCCTCCTCCTCCTCCTCCTCCTCCTCCTCCTCCTCCTCCTCCTCCTCCAGTGTTTCCTAACTTTGATGGGGTTTAGTAAAGAGGAGGAGGAGGAGGAGGAAGGAAGGAAGGAATTAGAAGAGGGAAGGGGAGGGAAAAGGGGAGAGATTTAGTCATAAGGGAAGGGAGGATGAGAGGAAAGGGAGGTGAGGGGAGGTTTAGGGAGGGGGGGTGGGGAGTATGTCTTCTATGCAATGGCTTGAGTACCGCGCCCTAACCACCAGCACGTC
>NC_059257.1:6485254-6490254 GCF_017591435.1 Portunus trituberculatus | reverse complement strand
CACACACACACACACACACACACACACACACACACACACACACACACAGTTAGTTGGTTTATTGACAAAGGAGGGTGATATACATTCTTTAAGTAAAAATATTAAGAAAACACACACACACACACACACACACACACACACACACACACACACACACACACACACACACACACACACACGTACAAATCAAACACAAGCGGAGCAGCAAACTAGCCTTGAGGTAAAGCAACAACACACGGTACAGTTCACAGGGAGGCGGTGAGTGGAGGCAAGAAGGACAAACCGTGGGAAAAGAATCATTACCATCACGAATTATGAGTAAATGTTTGCCTCATAACTCATTACTGTGGGAGATTTGAAGGTGGACATCTCAACCACTCTTTAATGGAACATGTATTTCAAGTGGGCCTTTTTTTATATATTTTGTTGCCCTTAGCTGGTTTCCCTCCTGCATAAAAAAAAAAAAAAATAAATAAATAAATAAACGATCTTTGGAAATTTAGTGACTGGCCCAATGGTGACCTGACCCCATAGTAAAATAGAGGTCGCTTTAAGGTCACGTGCCAGGAGGTCAGGTGGGGGTTTATGACAGAGATAGACAGATAGACAGATAGACAAACAGGTAGACAGACAGACAGATAGATAGATAGATAAACGGATAGACAGATAGACAAACAAACAGACAGACAGATAGATAGATAGACAGCGTGGTACTTGTAATATTAATGATTAGTTTGTGTGTTTGTGTGTGTTAGGTTAAATTTGATGAGTTTTTCTTATTGTGTGTTTTGAGTTTATTGTTGTTATTATTATTATTATTATTATTATTATTATTGCTTATGCTTCGTGCTTCTCTGCCGCTTTGGTATTATTATTATTATTATTATTATTATTATTATTATTATTATTATTATTATTATTATTGTTACTGTTATTGTTGCTGCTGTTATTGTATTACTACCTCCACTACTACTACTACTACTACTACTACTACTACTACTACTACTACTACTACTACTACTACTACTACCAGACCACTTCCTGCATTCACTGATAAGGAAACAGACTTGGTACTGATATCACTTATCTTGGCGACTGTGTGACTTCTACCTCCTCCTCCTCCTCCTCCTCCTCCTCCTCCTCCTCCTCCTCCTCCTCCTCCTCCTCCTCCTCCTTCTCCTCCTCCTTCTCCTTTTCCATTAACCTCTTTCTGTCTCCTCCTTCACCCATTAATTTCTCTTCCTTCCTTCTCATCCTCCTCCTCTTCCTCTTCTTCCTCCTCTTCCTTGTCCTCTTTCCATTAACCTCTTTCTGTCTCTGCCATCCCCCATTAATTTTTTCCTTCTCCTCCTCTTCCTCTTCTCTCCTCTTCCTTGTCGTGTTCTTCTTCTTCCCATTGACCTCTATCTGTCCCTTCCCTCCTCCTCCTCCTCCTCCTCCTCCTCCTCCTCCTCCGTTTCTTTCCTATCTCTCGTATTTTCCTCTTTTTTCCCTCACTTTCCTTGCATTTTCCCTTCTTCCCTCCTTTCCTTCTTCTTTCCCTCCTACCTCCTTTTTTCTCTCCATTCTTCCCTCCATCCCTCTCCTTCCTTTACCTCCCTTTCTAACCTATTCCCTTTGTTTTCCTCTCTTCTTCCTCCTCTTCCTTCTTTCCTCTCCTCCTCTCTTCCTAGTCTTCCTCTCCTACCCTAACACTTTCTCGGTTTAAAGGCAGAAGAAGAAGAGGAGGAGGAGGAGGAGGAGGAGGAGGAGGAGGAGGAGGAGGAGGAGGCCGTGGGATATCCTAGGTCAGGGTTTCATTATGGCTCTGTGTATTAGGTCAAGGTCACACTGCCGGGGGGAGGGGGCGTCTAGACAGGGCCTTGTACCAGGGTTGTGTTATGGAGGGGAGGGAGGTGGAGGAGGAAGGGGAGAGGGGGAAGGGGAGTGTTAAGGAAAGGTAAAGGAGGAGGAAGGGGAAGAAAGGGAAGGGAGGTGTCAAAGATGAAGGAGAGAAAAGAGAAGAGAGGAAGGAGGGAAGAATAGAAAAAGAGGAGAGGAGGAGGGAAAGTGAGGGGAGAAGAGTAAACAAGAGGAAGAAATGGGACAGGAGGAGGAGGAGGAGGAGGAGGAGGAGGAGGAGGAGGAGGAGGAGGACAGAGAGATTAAAGGGAAGAAGAGGCTGACGACATGGAAGAGAAGAGGGAAAGGAAGAGGAGGAGGAGGAGGAGGAGGAGGAGGAGAGGAGGGGACAGAGAGATCAAAGGGGAAGAAGAGGATGTCGACATGGAAGGGAAGAGGGAAAGGAAGAGGAGGAGGAGGAGGAGGAGGAGGAGGAGGAGGAGGAGGAGGAGGAGGACAGGGAACAGAAAAACATCAATGAGAAGAGAAACACGACAGAGAAGAAGAAGAAAATAGGAAAAGAAGAGGAGGAGGAAGATATTAGGGGTTGAAAGGTAAGAAGGAGGAAGGAAGACAAGGAAAAAGAGGAAGAAAAAAGGAAGAGGAAAAAATGGATAGGAAGGAAGACAAGGAAAAATAGGAGGAAAGAGGAAAAGGAAGAGGAAAAAATAGGGATAGGTAAAGGTAAGAAGGAGGAAGGAAGACAATAGAAGAGGAAGATAGAGGAAAAGGAGGAAGAGGAGAAAATGGATAGGAAAAGTAAGGAGGAAGGAAGATAAAGAAAACTAGGAAGAAAGGAAAAAATAGGGATAGGAAAAAAAAGGAAGAAAGAGGGACAAAATAGGGATAGAACGGATATGAGGAGGAAGAAAGAGGAAAAGGAAGAGGAAGAGGAAAAAATGGATAGAAAAAGTAAGAAAGAGGAAGGAAGACAAGGAAAAAGAGGAAGAAAGAGGAAAAAATAGAGATAGATCTGTAATGAGGAGGAAGACAAAAAAAAGAGGAAGAAAGAGGAAAAGGAAGAGGAGGAGGAAAAAAATAGGGATAGAAAAAGTAAGTAGGAGGAAGGATGGGGGGGATAGGGTATCAGGAGAGGTGTTGGGGTGGGAGGGAGGAGGGGGGGGGAGAAGTAACAATGAAGAGGAGATATTGGAGAAGGAATGACTTATGCTCTTAATCTACAAGTAAGTCACAAGGAAGTTAGGTGAAGTTAGGCAAGGTTCCAGTGATCTACAAGCAATTTACAAGGAAGTTAGATTAGATTCCAGTACAAGCAATTTACAAGGAAGTTAGATTAAATTCCTGTATTTTACAAACAAATCAGTTATTTACAAGTAAGTCACAAAGAAGTTAGATGAAGTTAGGCAAGGTTCCAGTGATCTACAAGCAATTTACAAGGAAGTTAGATTAGATTCCAGTATTTTACAAGCAAGTCACTCATTTACAAGTAAGTCACAAAGAAGTTAGGTGAAGTTAGGCAAGGTTCCAGTGATCTACAAGCAATTTACAAGGAAGTTAGATTAGATTCCTGTATTTTACAAGCAAGTCACTCATTTACAAGTAAGTCACAAGGAAGTTAGGTGAAGTTAGGCAAGGTTCTAGTGATCTACAAGCAGTTTACAAGGAAGTTAGATTAGATTCCTGTATTTTACAAGCAAGTCACTCATTTATAAGTAAGTCACAAGGAAGTTAGGTGAAGTTAGGCAAGGTTCCAGTGATCTACAAGCAATTTACAAGGAAGTTAGATTAGATTCCAGTATTTTACAAGCAAGTCACTCATTTACAAGTAAGTCACAAGGAAGTTAGGTGAAGTTAGGCAAGGTTCCAGTGATCTACAAGCAATTTACAAGGAAGTTAGATTAGATTCCTGTATTTTACAAGCAAGTCAGTTATTTACAAGTAAGTCACAAGGAAGTTAGGTGAAGTTAGGCAAGGTTCCAGTGATCTACAAGCAGTTTACAAGGAAGTTAGATTAGATTCCAGTACAAGCAATTTACAAGGAAGTTAGATTAAATTCCAGTATTTTACAAGCAAGTCACTCATTTACAAGGAAGTTAGGTGAAGTTAGGCAAGGTTCCAGTGATCTACAAGCAATTTACAAGGAAGTTAGATTAGATTTACTAGCAAGTCTCAAGGAAGTTAGGTTAGGTTAGACGAAGAGGAGGTAAGGAGAGGAGATAAGAAGGGGAGGAAGTATTAGGGGTTGGAGAATGGGGGAGGTAAGGGTGGGGGTGTTATTGCTGTGTTTAAGGGAGAGGGAGGTGAGGGGAGGAAGTGTGGGGGTGTCATTGTTATGGGGGTGTTAATGGGGGAGGAGGAGGATAGGAGGAAAGAGAGAAAGACAGGAGGAGGAGGAGGAGGATTAGGAAGGGAAGAGGAGGGAAGGAAGGAGAGAAAAAGTAGAAAGGAGTGGAAGGGAAGGGATAGAAAAAAAATAGGAAGAGAGGAAGACAAGAGGAAGAGGAGGATTAGCAAAGGAAGAGAGGAGGGAGGAAGAAGAGAAAAATAGAAAGGAGTGGAAGGGAAGGGAGAGAAAAATAGGAGGAAGAGAGAGGAAGAAGAGAAGGAAGGGAGAGAAGATAAGAGGAAGAGAGAGGGGAAACAGGAGGAGGAGGAGGAGGAGGATTAGCAAGGAAGGGAAAAAGAAATAGAGAGGAATGAAAGGATAAGAGAAGAGGAGGAATGGAGAGAAAAAGATCAGTAAAAGGAGGAAACAGAGAGAGAGAGAGAGAGAGAGAGAGAGAGGGAGGAAAAGATTGGTAAAAAGTAAAAAGAAAATTTAGTAGGAAGACATGAAGAGAGATGAAAGTTTTAGAACATTAGGAAGAAGAAGAAGAAGAAAACGTAAATAGAAGAAGAAGAGATAGGAAGAAAAAGAAGAAGGAAGAAAAATAGACGAATATAAGTAACAAATAGAAAAAACATGATAAAGATGACAAGAACATTAGGAGGAGAAATAATAAAGAAACATGAATAGAAGAGGAAGAAAAGAGAAGAAAAAGAAGGAAGAAAAAGAAGAAAAAAAAGAGATAGACGAATATTAATAAAGTAAAAAAAAATAAAGATTAGATAAGAACAATAGAAGAAAAGAAAATAATTGAAAGAAGAGAAAAGGAAAA
>NC_059257.1:6457754-6460254 GCF_017591435.1 Portunus trituberculatus | reverse complement strand
GGATTAAGGATGTTGATGGTTTTGTCGAAGGATTTCATGTTACTCGTAGGTTAGGTTGAAGTTGTGTTGTTGTTAAATAAGGTAATATAAGTAAAATTGAGGTGTAAATGCAGGGTTTTTGTTGAGTTTTGGTGGAAATAGAAGAATGAATGGAAATATTTGTTGTGGATTGAGCATGTTGATTTTGCCTCAGGTAGGGTTTCATGTTTGCCAGAATGCTGCTATCTTTGGTGGTGGAAGCCTTGTTGAGTGGCAATGGAGGTAGTTGTCACGTCAGAGGTTGAGGTGAGAGTGGCAGGGAAAGGGGGGGAAGCTGAAAGAAGAGTTTGAAGAGTAGAATAAATGGAAGTGTTTGTGGTTATGGAAATATTAAAATAGAGAGTGAAAATCAAGTTGTAAAGTAGAATGAATTTAAATGTTGGTTGTGGATTAAAAAAAAGGTTGAATTTTGCTGTGGATTGGAAAATGAGTGAAAAAAAGACACGTTGTTGAATAGAATAAATGGATTAAAATAGGGAGTAAAAATTAAGTTGTACAGTATAATGAATGGAAATGTTTGCTGTGTATTGAAAAAAAGGGAGTGAGAATTTGTTGTGGATCGGAAAAAGTAAAAAATTAAGTTGTGGATTAGAATAAATGGAAATATTTGTGGCTATGGATTAGAATAGGGAGTGGAAATTAAGTTGTATAGTAGAATGAATGGAAATAATTGTTTTGGACTGGGGAAAAAAGGGAGTGAAAATTTGTTATGGATTGGAAAAGGAGTAAAAATTAAATTGTGGATTAGAATGGATTAAAATTTTTACATGTGAAGGATTGAATATAAGAAAAAGACGAGTAAAAATGAACGTTTCTCTAATGGATGAACTTTCAAATAGGTACCCAAAAATACCTCCTTTAACCCATAATGCCCCAAAAACCACATTATTTTGAAAAAGGAAAAGATCAGTTTGTTTACGATATCCATAACGATAATACATTTTTATTTTTTTTACCACGTGGGCTTTTCACGGGAATTTCTGGGATAAAGGGGGTACTTTTTGTGGTACCTCCTATCTCAAAGCCCACCCGCTAGGAAACCCCTGCCCCGAGTGAGGAAGCCCAACCTACACTCGGACCGTGGACAGGATTCGAACCTCGGACCCCAAATTTGGCGCGCGTTTACTAAAGTCATAATGATAATAAATTAATTGAGTTTTCCTGTCGATAAATAAAGTAATGTAAAGTTATGAAGGTTTACAAGAAAAAAAAATGTTAGTGGTGAAAAGGGACGAAAAAAAAAAGAAAAAAAATGAAAAAGGTTAGTTTGTTTTAGTGAAGGTAAATAGATTTGTGCTATTAAAAGTGTGGAAGGAAAGAATGTTTGTTTTGTTATTGGTTAAAAGGACTCTCTCTCTCTCTCTCTCTCTCTCTCTCTCTCTCTCTCTCTCTCTCTCTCTCTCTCTCTCTCTCTCTCTCTCTCTCTCTCTCTCTCTCTCTCTCAAAAAGATAAGGCTAAATGATAATAAAGATAAAAAACATATCAACACGAAGATAACAACAACAACAACAATAATAATAATAATAATAATAATAATAATAATAACAGTAACAATAACAATAACTTTAAACCACTCGAGGAAGCAAAATTAATTCAGAGAGAGAGAGAGAGAGAGAGAGAGAGAGAGAGAGAGAGAGAGACTATATTGGAGGCGTGAAAAGATTAATAAAGTTATGTGCTCGTATTAAAAAAAAGTAAATTGATATAAAAGTTTCGTTTTTTTTTTTTTTTTTTTTCTCCAGGGAATGGCAAGAGTGATTTAAAAGTTCACTATTGCTTACTCATTTCTTGGCGTGAATATATTGAAAGTTTTTATTAATCCCTTCAATACCGGGACACATTTTTACCTCGAGATTTGTGTACGATTAGACCATTTTATTGACGTTAGGAATGGACTGTAGGTCTGAAGTTTAATGGCCAAAGTCTTCACTATTTTAATCACCCCCCATGAGTTTCTGAAGCTGTACAAAATCACCAAATAGTAAGAAGAATAAATATGAAAACAACTGGTGCTAAAGATTTTAACCCCTTTAATACTGGGACACATTTTTACCTTGAGATCTGTGTACGATTAGACCATTTTATTGACATTAGGAAGGGACTATGGGGGTCAGAAGATTAATATCCAGACCTCTTCACTATTTTAATCCCCAACATGAGTTTCTGAAGCTGTACAATGAATGACTATGGAAACGCGTTCTAGTATTGAAGAGGTTAAAATGTGAAAGGAAATGAAGTCTGAATACTGAATGTTTAAGAAATATACAGGAAAAAACTGCATATATGTAAAGTGTAGTGTTGTTGAGAGAGAGAGAGAGAGAGAGAGAGAGAGAGAGAGAGAGAGAGAGAGAGAGAGAGAGCCATTGGTGGTAAATCTATAATGTTATTTTAGAGAGAGTTACAGCAAATAGAAAGACGAGAAATAAGAGGAGGAGGAGGAGGAGGAGGAGGAGGAGGAGG
>NC_059257.1:6450254-6455254 GCF_017591435.1 Portunus trituberculatus | reverse complement strand
CTCTCTCTCTCTCTCTCTCTCTCTCTCTCTCTCTCTCTCTCTCTCTCTCTCTCTCTCTCTCTCTCTCTCTCTCTAACTTAGTACCATTTGCCAGAACTTTCTCTCTCTCTCTCTCTCTCTCTCTCTCTCTCTCTCTCTCTCTCTCTCTCTCTCTCTCTCTCATTATTTCTTTTCTTCGTTTGGTCTCCTCGTTTGGTCTCCTCCTCCTCCTCCTCCTCCTATTTTTCTTTTGTTTTGCATTCCTCCTCCTCTTCCTCCTCCTCCTACTCTTATTTTTCTTTTGTTTTCAATTCTCCTCCTCCTCCTCCTCCTCCTCCTCCTCCTCCTCCTCCTCCTCCTCCTCCTCCTCCTCCTTTACTTCTTTCTTCTCCCCTCTGTCTCAGTTTTGTTTTGAGATTCTCTCTCTCTCTCTCTCTCTCTCTCTCTCTCTCTCTCTCTCTCTCTCTCTCTCTCTCTCTCTCTCTCTCTCTCTCTCTCTCTCTCTCTCTCTCTCTCTCTCTCTCTCTCTCTCTCTCTCTCTCTCTCTCTCTCTCTCTCTCTCTCTCTCTCTCTCTCTCTCTCTCTCTCTCTCTCTCTCTCTCTCTCTCTCTCTCTCTCTCTCTCTCTCTCAACTAACCCATTTCCCTCTCACTCCCTTACTCTCCCTCATTGCCCCCCCTCTCTCTCTCTCTCTCTCTCTCTCTCTCTCTCTCTCTCTCTCTCTCTCTCTCTCTCTCTCTCTCTCTCTCTCTCTCTCTCTCTCTCTCTCTCTCTCTCTCTCTCCTCTCTCTCTCTCTCTCTCTCTTGTCCACCTTCCACAAGCTCCCCTCTCTCCCCTCACTCTCTCTCCCCTCTCTCTTTCTCTAACCCCTTCACTCTCTCCCCCTCTCTCTCTCCCTCTGTCTATCCCCTTACTCTCCCCCCTCACTCTCCCCCCTCTCTCTCCCCTCACTGCAACATTCCTACCGAGTCATGTCTGGTAGTGACGTCATCTGCTGAACCTGTGACGTCATCATTGCGTCACTCTAAGCCAGCCAATGAGCTTGCAGTATTTGTCTAGGGGGTGGGGTGTTGGAGGGGTGTGGGGGGGCGAAGGAAGCAAGAGGAAGAGGAGGAAGAGTAAGATAAGGTAGCTAAGAGAGAGAGAGAGAGAGAGAGAGAGAGAATCAAGGACAGCAATGAAAGGAAGAAAAGAAAGAAAATGAGAGAGAGAGAGAGAGAGAGAGAGAGAGAGAGAGAGAGAGAGAGAGGAGGAGGAGGAGGAGGAGGAGGAGGGTCATAAAAATAGCAAATAATGAGGAGGAAAGGAGAGGAGGGAGAAATACTAAAAGGAAGAAAGGAAGAAGAAGAAGAAGAAGAGGAGGAGGAGGAGGAGGAGGAGGAGGAGGAAGAAGAGGAGGAAGGAGTGTATTGGAGAACCTGGAAGAGGAGGAGGATGAGGAGGAGGAGGAGGATAGAAAAGAAAAGAGCAAAAAAGAATAAGAAATAATTGACTGGAGGAGAAGGAGGAGGAGGAGAAGAATAAGAAGAGGAGGAAGAGGAAGAGGAAGAAGACGACGACGAGGAGGAAGAGGAGGAGGAGGAAGATTATGAAGAGCACGAAGAAAAGAAGAAATGATATCGTGGATCCTGAGAGAGAGAGAGAGAGAGAGAGAGAGAGAGAGAGAGAGAGAGAGAGAGGATGCTGGTAACACTGCTCTACCTTGAGACGAGAGGTTGGCAACACTGCTTGGACTAACCCTAAGAAAAGACTAAATAGCAACTCTTTGGTGGAGGAGGAGGAAGAGGAAGAGGAGGAGGAGGAGGAGGAGGAGGAGGAGGAGGAGGAGGAGGAGGAGGAGGAGGAGGAGGAGGAGGAGGAGGAAGTAAGGTAAGGGGAGGGTCCGTGTTTTAGGGGAAGGGAAGGCAAGACTAGGGAAGAGGAGGAGGAGGAGGAGGAGGAGGAGGAGGAGGAGGAGGAGAGTTGGGGATGAGAAGGGTTTGTGGGGTTTCCTTAAGGTGAAATTCCTCCTCCTCCTCCTCCTCCTCCTCCTCCTCCTCCTCCTTACCTTAACCTCTTTTTGTCAGTCTATTTGCCCCTCTCTCTCTCTCTCTCTCTCTCTCTCTCTCTCTCTCTCTCTCTCTCTCTCTCTCTCTCTCTCTCTCTCTCTTGGACAGCTGCCATCTTGGTGGTGGTGGTGATGGTGGTGGTCAAAAAAGTCCACCACCACCACCACCACCACCACTGGGGACGAGGAGGTGGAGAATGTGGTGGTGGTGGTGGTAGTGTTGGGGAAGATTAACTAAACCACCCCCAACATCATCATCTCCTCCTCCTCCTCCTCCTCCTCCTCCTCCTCCTCCTCCTCCTCCTCCTCCTCCTCCTCCTCCTCCTCCTCCTCCTCCTCCTCCTCCTCCTCTGCTTAACCACACTCATCACCCCACATTCTGCTCTCACCACCACCACAAAGCACGCACACACACACACACACACACACACACACACACACACACACACACACACACACACACACACACACACACACACACACACACACACACACACACACACACACACACACACACACACACACACACACACACACACCTGTTGCAGCACCACCATCACCACCTCCACCACCACCCTTTCCTCATTGCCCTTACACACACACACACACACACACACACACACACACACACACACACACACACACACACGGCGCCGCTTCACTCCTTGCTGTGTCGTGGTGCAAGCAGTGTGCCCGTGTGCCCTTGTGCTGTGTGGTGGTGCTGTGCTGTGGTGCTGATGTGGTGCTGGTGTGGTGATGCTTGACCTTACAGTGAAAGAGCGAGAGAGAGAGAGAGAGTGAGCGAGATCGTTAAAGCAAGGTAGTTGAAGTGCTAGAGCGAGAAAAGACACAGGTAAAGTCTTTTAGTTCTGAACAGTGCCAAACATATCCACCAAAGTGCCAAAGCCATTTAAACTTGTCCAGTGCCCCGTGTTGCCCCCCACAGCCGCAGTGCCTCAGGTGGTGGTGGTGGCGGCGGGTCCTGGCCATGCTGTAAACCGCCCCCTGGGGAAACATGACGGGGGAAGACGCGGCGGGGGAATACAGAGGTGATGGTGGGGGGCGGACGGGGGCTAAATTGCCAGAGACCCCTACTTGAGACTCGCTATTCACCCCATTATGCTCCCAGTGTGACCCCCTATCCTCCCCCATGGGCGCCGCCACCTCGCATGCCCCGGGGGGTGGGCGTGAGGGCTTCGTGGGTTTAAGGGGGAGGGAAGGGGGGATGATTATGGCAACGGGGCGCCTTCTAACCAGGTGGTGCCTCTGGGTGTTTGCCTGGTGCCGTCCCGAACCACCCCGCTCCCCCACGCCCCTCGCCCCACCTGTGTGTCCCCCTCACCAGGCTCCCCCGTGACACTGCTGCTCCGGACCTCGACTCTGCCTCTAGGTAGTGATGGTGGTGGTGGTGGTGGTGGTGGTTAGGTAAAGTTGGGATAGGTTAGGTTACATTAGGTTAGGGAAGGTTAGGTAAAGGCACGTTTAGTATCATTAATTTGAACTCCCATTTCCAAACACTCTTGTGCTTCGCCTCCACTATTTCAAAATGCTTTATCTAAATTTACACGAGTTTTTAAGGTGTTTTTATGGTTCAAGAGGCAGATTGACAAGGTTTCTACATTATTAACTGGAGGAACACTTGCAAATCCCGCCAATCATCTCTGGCCTTGGAAAATAGTTATGGCGAGAGAGCAGAATGTTTTTAAGGATGTTTTTACGGTTCCAGAGGCAGAATGACAAGATTTCTGCATTATTAATTGGAGAAGCAATCTTGAAAACCTCGCTAATCATCTCTGTGGTTTTAAGAATAGTCGAAGTGAGAGCGCAGAACGTTTTTAAGTGTTTTTTTCGGTTCTAGAGGCAGAAGGACAGGATTACCACTGTATTAACTAAAGAAACACAATTGAAAACCTCGCTAACCATCACTGTGGCCCTTGAAAATAGCCGTGGTGACAAAGCAAAGCGTTTTTAATGTGTTTCTAAGGTTCTAGAGGCATAGAAATCTTGACATTCTACATTATTGACTGGAGAACTATAGGACTAAAGAAACACACTTGAAAATCCCGCTAATCATCACTGTGGCCCTTGAAAATAGCCGTGGTGACAAAGCAAAGCGTTTTTAAGGTGTTTCTAAGGTTCTAGAGGCATAGGAATCTTGACATTCTACATTATTGACTGGAGAACTAAAGGACTAAAGAAACACACTTGAAAACCCCGCTAATCATCAGCGAAGCCCTTGAAAATAGTCGCGGTGAGAGCAAAGCGTTTCTATATACGGGCCTGTTTGGTTAGGTTAGGTTAGGATTGGTTTCATTTGGTTAGGTGTGGTTTGGTTAGAATAGCGTAAGAGTATGTTAGGTTTGCGTTAAGTTAGGTTAGGTTAGAATGAGTTAAATCCGGATAGACTAAACTAGATTACGTTAGCTTACAGTACAGAGAGAGAGAGAGAGAGAGAGAGAGAGAGAGAGAGAGAGTGTACAGCAGAACATGATACTGCCATTGCTAACTCATGAAAGAAACATTTTATAACACCTTGAACATACACGTGCCTCCACTTACCTGTCTTATCCAGTTACATCTGTCCCATTACCTGTCAACACCTATACCTGTCTACACCTCTACACCTCTCCCTCTCCCTGCTCTTCCTATCCACATACACCTGTTCTGCCATATCCACGTGTTTACCTGTCCACGTGTTCACCTGTCCTTACCATCTATCTGTCCAGTCACCCTTACCTGTCCTCACCTGTCAATTCACGTCTATTTACCTGTCTCATCTCCCGTTACCTGTCTATCAGTCATTTATTTCCTATCGCTGTCTAATCTCGTATCTTTTGAATATTGATATTAAAAACACTTCGTTGCTGTTTTGTTTAAGTATGTAGCGTGAAGTATTAATGACTACTACTACTACTACTACTACTACTACTACTACTACTACTACTACTACTACTACTACTACTACTACTACTA
>NC_059257.1:6387754-6435254 GCF_017591435.1 Portunus trituberculatus | reverse complement strand
TGGTAACGTTAATAGAGGAATGTTTTTAGAGGGAAAGGTGAGATAAAGGTGTTTTTTGGCTTATATTATTATGGTAGTGTTAATAGAGGAGTGTTTTTAGAGGGAAAGGTGAGATAAAGGTGTTTTTTTGGCTTATATTATTATGGTAGTGTTAATGAGACAAGTGTTTTTAGAAGGAAAGATATCAGGAGGGTGTTTTTTATAGTTCATGTTCTTATGGTAGTGTTAACAAAGGAATGTTTTTAGAAGGAAAGATATCAGGAGGGTGTTTCTTTAGCTTATGTTCTTATGGTAGTGTTGAATAGCACTGTTTGTAAGAGGGAAACATAAGATAAAGGTATTGTTCAGCTTATTATATGTCGAAATAGATGTTCTTATTTTTCCATGTATGTTTATATAGTGATAATAAGACAGACATCATCAATTATCTCACACAGCACACCTCAACTTACTTTACAAATGCACTTTAGTTATTTGTAAGTGTTGTCTTTCTACTTTTAAATCACTTACTTTTTTATAATGGAACTTTTCATTCATAACACAAGCTTCTTTACCTTCACCACACCACTTAAAAAAAAGGAAGAAAAAAAGAAAAATGAAATGAAATGAAAAAAAAAAGACGCATTTGTTTATAAGAAGTACAGGTAGAGAGAGGCTCATTTTACACCTGCTTACCTTGATGGGGGGAGAGAGTGAGGGGGGGAAAGGGGGAAGGGAAGGGAAGGGAGACAGGTAAGGTGAGGTTGGTGATGGGAGGGGGGGAGTGGAGATAGACAGGTAGGTTGAAGGAGGGGGTAAGGTATCATCATCATCACTGGTTTAGAGATTTAAGTTATGTAATAAAAGATTTTCCTCTATAATAGTAGAAGGGAAGAGGAGGAGAAGGAGGAGGAGGAGGAGGAGGGACAGGTTATAGATACATGGTGGTGGAAGAGGAGCAGGAGGAGGAGGAAGGAAAGGAGACGTAGGAGTTTGTGAAAGAATAAGGAAGAGGAGCAGGAGAAAGATAGATTTCAATGTAGGAGGAAGAGAATAAAGAAATGAGGACAAAGAGGGAGAAAGAGAAAAATTGAGATACAATAACTGGAGAGATATGGGAAATAAAAGAAAAAAGGAAAGAAAATAGAGAAAGGAAATAGAGTAAAGAAGTGAGAAAATCAATTATGATGAATAGAAAGAGAAAGAAATAGGAAACTAGGAAATAAAAGGAGAAAAAGTAAGGAAGTAAGAAAATAGGGTACAGAGGAGGAGGAGGAGGAGGGGAAGGAAGAGAACAGGCTTAGCAGGTTGTTACAAGACACATCACATTGACACAGTTATTTCTCCCATAGCATGAAAATAAGCAATCTTAACTAAGGTCATCCACTCATAAATCACAAACAAGGAGTGGAAGCAGAGTCGAGATCAGTGGAAATAACCTCCATCCACCTTTCCACTTCCTTCCACGTTCCTTTCACTTCAAGGTTATTTCAGCTGGAGCATATCTTGGGTTGCAAAGTAAATAGATACGTGTGTGTGTGTGTGTGTGTGTGTGGATTATGAGATTTGTAAAAGGAAAGGAATGTGGCTGCAATATGACACTGAGGGACTTGTGACGCCTGTTTGTCGTTCCAACTGTGCCGTCTTGGAGCCAGTTTTGGTGTGTCAGGGGGCCAGTCCGCTCCACCCTCTGTCTTGTCTGTCTCCTCCATTATTTTAATCTGTTACATAAACAGAGACATCGCCGGGGCAGTGTTTGTGGTAGAGCATTGAGTAGTGGAACAATACAGCACAGCAAACCACCCTGTGAGGAGTACTGGTTAAGATACACAGCACAACCTTGTCTGTGGAAGAAGATGACCAGCAGGACTCCACACACAGCACCATAACATCACCGTTGGGAATTGTAGTGCCAGCTGTGATGTGTGTGTGTTAGTGTCCCCTCTGTGTTGCCAGCCACAGATTGTTGTGCTTGTCCGCTGCTCGGTCAGATGTGTCCTGTGGATGGCCCTGGACTGTGGGCCGAGTGTGAGTGACAATGGACCATAGGGTGGTGAGGTGCCAGGTGCAGGAACGGGTGGACAGCCTAGACGCCCTGCCCCAGGCACTGCGCAGGGAGGGCGTGGCCAGCCCCTGCCCCAACCCTCTCATCAGAAAGGTGTACAGTGAAAGCAGCATCAAGCAAGCCTACTTGCTGTGTGAGGAGGCGGCCGTGTCTGCCCCGCCGCGGCCACCGAGCCATGACATCCCCGCCTGGCTCACACTGAGTCCACGTCCTGCCCCGGCCAGCCAGCCCATCAATGTGCCCCTGCTGTACCAGACTGTGTGTTACCTCCCCCAGAGCTTTGTGCTGCTCAACCCCCTGCTGCCAGCCCCGCCTGTGCCTCTCTCCCCGCCAGAGTCCCCCCGTGCTGCCATCAACATGTCTAGCACCACCACTACCATGTTCACCATGGCTGGCAGCCCCAGGGAGGGTGCCGGCAGGAGGGAGCCTTCCCCTCGCTGCTGGTCCCCTGCTCCCCTCTACCAGCAGGAGGCAGACCGAGGGTACCTCCAGGGCAGCAGCTGCTCCTGTACCAGGATGAGCCAGCCCCGCCCTGTGTCCTGCTGTCCCTGCTCCCTGCTGCCCAGCCAGTGGCCTGTCCCTGCCCAGCGGCCTGAGCTGCCACCACCACCAGTGTCCCCGCTGTGTCGCCAGCCCCCAGACACCCCCAGGGAAGACTCCTCCTCCCTCACTTACTGCCTGTCTCCGCCTCACATGTCCCTCCACCCCGGCCAGTGCAGCTCCCCGCACCACCTAGCCCACCGCAGCAAGAGCCTGGAGACCGACACACTTCACCACACCAGACGGTTCTCCCCAACACGGCACCACAGCAAGCCGGGCAGCCCCTTGCTGTTCTACCACACCCAACAGCAGATGAGGAGACCAGACTCTCATTGCAGCTGTGTGGGAGAGTCTCCACCGCTCAGAGTGTCACCCACACCCTCACCCTCACGCAGCCTCTCACAGCCCCACAGCTCAGACACATTCTTCCCCTTCCCGCAAGACACCACTGACTCCTCCTCCGGCATGAGGAACACTTCGGGCCGCAGCAGCTGTGGCTCCCTGCACTCCACAGACTCGGCCAGCAGGCGGCGACACGAGGCAATGTCTGGCGAGGCACATCCCCACACAGCGCCGGTGCCCATCATACAGCTGCCCTCTTCCAGCAGCACCTACGATGACTCTCTCAGCAACACCTCCAGCATGTGCCTGTGCTCAGCCTGCCAGGAGCAAGGATCGCCCCCCAGCCCTCAGAAGTCCCCACGCAAGAACTGGTCCCTGCGCAAGTTCCTCCTGGACCGCATGCTGGCGTCCAGTCCGTACTCCAGCACTGGCTCCCGTGGCTCCCTCACTGATATGTAGGCACCCACACACATAACACTCATTTTCCAGGCACACACATTTTGCTCTCATTTTATTTGTTTTTTCTTTATCATATACATTTTATTTATTTCCCTGTGGTGTTTTGTGTTCCTCCTGTTCCTTCTGTGATTAAATTTTGTGTTGTTATGTGTTACTCTAATGATAGGTGTGTGTAGGCAGTGTTTGTTTTTATCTAGGCACTACCATATACTTCTCTTGCTTCATTCATTTCCCTGTTATGTGTTCCTGCCATGATAAGTTGTCCTTTTGCAGACCGACAGTGAAGGACCTCCTGAACCATGAGTTTTTCCAGGAGGACACAGGAATCAAGGTGGATCTGGCCAACAAGGAGGAGGCCATTGCTACTGATGTGGGCAAGGTGGTGCTAAGGTGCGTCTCTCCTTACATTGATTGACCCTTTTCTGTGTAAGATGTGCACTGTCCAAGATGGGGAAAAAATAGATAGATAAATAAATTAATAGATAAAGGTCCATTGAAGTGCTTGTCCCAGAAAATGTCAAAAGATAATCCAAGTTTCATGTTATTGATGTAGTAATTATGTGCTTCTTTGTGGCAGGTTACGTGTTGTTGATGCCAAGAAGAGGAAAGACAAACACAAGGAAAACGAGGCTATTCAGTTTGACTTTGACATGGAGAAGGACAACCCAGACAAGATTGCCGAAGGAATGGTAATGTTTGCATGACACGTCTGTAGTACTGTTTGCTGTGTAACATTTCATGCATGGTAAAGGAATCTGAGTCATGGTGTTATTTTGTGTATTATATGTAGCTGTTATTGCCCAATGCTAAAAGATCTAAATTTTATTGGTACAGGTATTGTCATAAGTGTGAGTTGAGTGATGTGTGTGTGTGTGTGTGTGTGTGTGTGTGTGTGTGTGTGTGTGTGAGGTGTGGCATTGCAGTGTGTGACAGCAGGTGTGTGTTTGTGTGTTTGCAGGTAAAGATGGAGATGATCATGGAGGAGGATGAGCGGTCTGTGGCCAAGATGATCCAGACACAGATCCAGCACCTGCAGCGGGAGCGAGAGGAGCGCCGCAAGAAGGATCTGCTGGAGAAGGAGAAGCAGCAGCTGGAGGAGCAACAACAGCTCCAGCAGCAACAGATGCAGCAGCAGCAGCAGCAGCAGCAGCAGCAACAAATGCAACAACAGCAGCTACAGCCACAGCAGCCTCAGTTGCAAACACAGCAGTCACAGTTAGGACCACCACAGCAGCAGCTGTCACAACCCTTACAGCCTGCTGCACAGCCCACCATCCAGACCCAGACATCTATGCCAGGAGCAGCAGTGCAGCAACCACCACAGCCCACACAGCTGGAGCCTCAGCAACAGCAGCAGCAGCCACAGCAACAACAACAGCAGCAACAACCACAACAGCAACAACCACAGCAACAACAACCTCAGCAACAACAGCCACAGCAACAACAACCTCAGCAGCCACAGCAGCAGACACAGCAGCAGCAACCTCCACAGACCACCCAGTTGCAGCAGCCACCACAGCAGCCTACGGCCCAGCCACAGCTCCAGCAGCCGGCCCTGCAGCAGGACACACAACAGCAGATCCTGGCTGACACTCTTGCTCCAGAAAAACAAGGTAGTGGTGGTGACCGTGGGGTGGTGCTGCTCCACCCTGGGCCACCACCAGGCCGTGCCTCGTGCACCACCTTCACCTGTTACTCATAGTGTGGACTTATAGTGTGTGTGTGTGTGTGTGTGTGTGTGGGGCTGACGTGTCCGTGTGTTTCAGGTGAAGGAGTGAGGGAGTCCGGCTACTACACACTCACTACTGGCAGTGAGGCACAGCAGACCTTTGCACAGGTTAGTGTCAATGCCATGCTGTTCACACACACTCACACACACTCACACACACACACTCACACACACACACACACACACACACACACACACACACACACACACACACACACACACACACACACACACACACACACACACACACACACACACACACACACACACACACACACACACTTAAAGATGATAAAGCGATGGGACCAGATGAAGTTTCAGGAAAATTATTGAAGGAGTGTAGAGAAGAATTGATTGATCCATTATATGATATTATAAGGTGCTCATTAGAAACAGGGAAGTACCAGTAGAGTGGAAAAGAGCTGAAGTGGTGCCCATTTATAAGGGAGGCAGTAAGGAAGAGCCTCTTAACTATAGACCTGTGTCTCTAACAAGTGTGGTCGGTAAGATTTGTGAGAGGGTGATAAAGAAATATTGGATACAGTTCCTGGAGGATCATAAGTTATTATCGGATCATCAATTTGGCTTTAGGAAAGGGAGGTCATGTGTAACAAATCTACTGAGCTTTTATTCAAGAGTGGTTGACAAAATACAAGAGAGAGAGGATGGATGGACTGTGTATATTTGGATTTAAAGAAAGCTTTTGACAAGGTACCTCACATGAGACTGTTATGGAAATTAGAGATTTATGGAGGACTGAAAGGAAAAGTGTTAAAGTGGATGGAAAACTACTTGAGATGGAGGGAGATGAGAACGGTAATAAGGGATGCAAAGTCGGACTGGTTGGTGGTGGAGAGTGGAGTCCCACAAGGCTCAGTGCTGGCACCAATACTTTTCCTTGTATATATTAATGACATGCCAGAGGGAGTAAACAGTTATATTAATTTGTTTGCGGATGATGCGAAGTTGTGTAGGTGTGTGAAGAGTGAAGAAGATTGTGAAATTTTACAGGCAGATCTGGATAAGATTTGGGAGTGGAGCAAGAGGTGGCAAATGGAATTTAATCTGAGCAAAAGTCATGTGATGGAGATGGGGAAGAGTGGAAGACGGCCAAGAGGGTCATATAAGATGGGTGAAGAAGTAGTGTTGAAAAAGGTGGAAAAGGAAAAGGATTTGGGAGTGATAATACAAGACCATGGGCAGTTTGAGGCTCATATTGATAAGATGTTTGGAGAAACGTATAATTTGATAAAAATATTGGATTAGCCTTCCATTATATGGATAAAGATATGATGAAGAAATTAATTAGTACGGTAATTAGACCAAGATTGGAATATGCTGGAGTGGTTTGGTCCCCTTATAAAAAGAAGCATATAAGGAAGTTGGAGAGATTGCAGAGAATGGCAACAAAAATGGTTCCGGAATTGGCAGAAATGACCTATGAGGAGAGATTAAAAGAAATTAATTTGCTTACCTTGGAACAAAGAAGAGAAAGAGGAGATTTAATACAGGTTTATAAACTGTTGAACGGACTGGATGAAGTGGATAATGAGCAAATGATGTTGAGAGAGGAAAACTTAAATAGAACTACGAGATCGCATAGTAAAAAGATAGTCAAGGCAATATGCTTGAAGGATGTGAAGAAATATAGTTTCCCACAAAGATGTGTGGAGGTGTGGAATGGTTTGAGTGAGGAGGTGGTGTAAGCGAGGAGTGTGCATAGTTCTAAAGGAAAGTTGGATGTGTGTAGATATGGAGACGGGGCCACACGAGTATGATACCCAGGCCCTGTAAAATTACAACTAGGTGAATACACACACACACCGCGTAGTGTAGTGGTTAGCACGCTCGACTCACAATCGAGAGGGCCGGGTTCGAGTCCCGGTAAGCGGCGAGGCAAATGGGCAAACCTCTTAATGTGTGGGCCCTGTTCACCTAGCAGTAAATAGGTATGGGATGTAACTCGAGGGGTTGTAGCCTCACTTTCTTGGTGTGTGTTGTGTGTTGATGTGGTCTCAGTCCTACCCGAAGATCGGTGTATGAGCTCTGAGCTCGCTCCGTAATGGAGAAGACTGGCTGGGTGACCAGCAGGCGACCGAGGTGAATTACACACACACACGGTCTCTATGTAGGATGAGCACAGAGTTTGATCAGTGGCAGTGGTGGTGGTGAAGGTGTTCCCTCCTCACCACCACCTCCCTTCAGCTGCCTTCTGCAGGTGTATCTTTCCTCCTCAGAGTGAACCCTATTGATGTTCTTTTGCATGTGTGTTCTTGTGGAGGGTGCAGGACAACTTGTCCTCCACAGCCTACAGGATGCATCAGGTCGGGTTCTCATTCCTTCCTGCTTTGCAGGATGGACAGTTATTCTCTGGGACGTATGGGTTTAGTAGTTATCCTGCCAGCTCAACCCAGTACCAGCCTGTGAGCGCCGGCTTCCCGCAGCCCCAGTACCCGCCGCCCCTCACCACTGCTGGCACCTCGGCCGCCCCGGTGTACCAGCAGCAGCCTCCACTGCCACAGGTAGATCAACTCCAATCACAGCAGCCACAGCAGCCTCCTGAATATTACAGTAGCCTTAGCTCTCAGGGGGTGGTAGGGGGCGGGCCCCTCATGATAGGCACCTCCCCTGTGGTGTTGACCTCCCAGCAGGTCCCTGTTCAGACTCACCCACTAGTGATGGCCTCCATGCCCATGGTGGTGCCCACACCAGTGCCACCCCAGGTGCCCCAGCACCCATCCATGGTGCCACAACAGCCAGCACTTGCCCCACAGCCAGGAGTACTGCCCTCCACCCTGCCAGCGCTGCCTCAGGCTATCCCCAGCCAGGCGGCTCTGGTGCCGCCACTCTCCATGGCCACACAGCCACTGCCCCTGGCCCAGCAGGCATCAGTGTCCCAGTCTGTGGTGACCTCAGTGCCACTCATACCACAATCGGGAGCTGCAGCAACCCCGCCAATAGTGACACACTCTGTGGTGCCTCCCTTGCCTGTGGCTGCTGCCCAGGCCTTACCAGCCAACCCCATGGCCATGGCCCAGACCCTTATGACTTCCCAGGCCTCCGTGGTGTCCCAGCCAGTCATTGCTGTGCAGCCTGCCACCGTGTCACAGGCCATGGTTGTGCCCCAGCTGTCACACCAGGCCATGGTGACACCACACCTTGTGCCAATGCACCAGAGTATTGTGTCCTCACAGCCCCTGGTGACCACACCCTCAGTGATGACGTCACAGCCTCTGGCCACCTCACAACCCCTGGGTACATCACAGCCACTCATAATGTCACAGCCAATGATCACCACACAGCCTCAGATGGTATCACAGGGCCCTGTCACATCACAGCCCCTGGTGACCTCACAGCCACAGCTGGTACCCCAGCCCCTTGTAACTCACAAGGCACCAGGCATTGCTGAGGTCCATGTGGTTAGTCGCATGGACATGCACAGCCACCCTGCCATGGGGCCGCCTCTCACTGTGGTACCGGAGCCTGTGCCAGCCCTGGCCACACAGCCTGGAGTGCCTGCCCCCCAGGCCCCAGCCAGCCTGGCACCAGCCTCTCAACCGCTCACCACGGAGGTCTCCCCTGTCCTGATGGCAGCCTCCCTCCCCAGTGCTGGGCCACCACAGGGCCTGGTGTCATCACAAGCCACCATCATCACCACCACTGCTGCCTCCACCACCACCCTAGATACAGTACCACCCCAGCCCCCCGCCAGCAGTGCCCTGCCAGACAGCCAGGATGCAGCAGCCACACAGCCCACGACCCTGCAGAGCCAGCCGACCGTGGTGCCATCCCTGCCGCCAGTGGTGTCGTCCGTCACGCCGGTAGGAGCCAGCCCGTCACCATCCACGGTGGTGGGCGATGCCAGCCAGGTGCCGTTCCCTGTGCCTCCCCCCAGCCACCGCTCACTCTCACTCAGTAAAAGTGCTGATCCCCAGCTGGCACCCCTCCTCACCCCTCCCCTTTCCTGCTCCATCCCCCTCAGCCACCACCAGCCAGCCCCATCACTCACCACTCCCCGCTTCACAACACCACAACACCACAAACCCCCTCCAGTATTCTTCCCCCCAAATTTCTCAGCAGAAGTGATGAATGGTGTAGCAAGCAATATGGGTGGAGTTAATGCGCCACAAAGCCACTCTAGTATGAGCCAGCCTCCCCAGCAGCTAGCGGGCCAAGCACCGGACAGTGTAAGTGTCCACTGCGTGCTGCCTGTGTGACTCACCGCAGCTCCTGTGTCTTGGGGACCACTGCCTCACACACACACACACACACACACACACACACACACACACACACACACACACACACACACACACACACACACACACACACACACACACACACACACCTGGTCTCAGACCTATCCCAAGATCGGAAATAATGAGCTCTGACCTCGTTCCGTAGGGTAACGTCTGGCTGTCTCGTCAGAGACTGCAGCAGATCAAACAGTGAATTACACACACACACACACACACACACACACACACACACACACACACACACACACACACACACACACACACACACACACACACAGCCAGAGGACGGGTTCGATTCCCCGGCCGGGTGGAGATATTTGGGTGTGTCTCCTTTGACGTGTAGCCCCTGTTCACCTAGCAGTGAGTAGGTACGGGATGTAAATCGAGGAGTTGTGACCTTGTTGTCCCGGTGTGTGGTGTGTGCCTGGTCTCAGGCCTATCCAAAGATCGGAAATAATGAGCTCTGGCTGTCTCGTCAGAGACTGCAGCAGATCAAACAATGAATCACACACAGAAGAATATCTGTGTATTGGTGCAGAGATGAATAGCAACACACACACACACACACACACACACACACACACACACACACACACACACACACACACACACACACACACACACACACACACACACACACACACACACACACACACACACACACACACACACACACACACACACACACATTGACACTCACACCACTTGAATTACGCAGACACTACATCCAGCCACTACGCTTCCCACCACCTGTCTGGCCACCCAGCATAACTACCCACTGCTCTCCTGCATCCCTTGGGGCCCTGATGCAGCATCTGGTGCTGCCCAGTCCCCGTGGCGGTGCAGTGAGCAGTGAGTGGTGTGCGGGTAGTGCCGGTGCCCTCAGAGTGCTCCCACAAGACACAATGCTGCAGGTGCTTGAAGCGTGAACAGCACAGTGCTGCCCTTTTAGTTCCACCACCACTACCCACGCCATGCCATGCACCCAGCCTGGCCACACTGACCCCTCACCAGCTGCCCATTGCCCTTCTTTCATAGTAGTGGAAGTTTATTTATTAACAATACAATTTCTGCCTTAGTGCTCCCATGAATAGCTCCCTTTTTGTGTGACTGCACAGTTCCTAAAGTTAACTGATGGTTAATGCAATTTCTGTCTTAGTGCCCCCCACGAATAGTTTACATTTTTGTGTGACTGCACAGTTCCGTAAGTTTACCGATTAACAATACAGTTCCTGCCTTAGTCTTCACAAATAGTTGCCATTTTTGAGTGACTGCACCATTCCTGATTTTAATAATGCCCCCAAACCCTTAATATAAACTGCACACTGGATATGTATATTAATAACCTTAACATATTTCATAACACTCCTCGTTAACACCTGTAAAGCCTCAACTCACCTTTCAACACCATAAACTGTGACTACTCGTGAACTGCAATCCCAGACCATCTTCCTGAAGATCACACACAGGTTCAGGGTTTGCACCAGACTCCCCTAACTGGCTGACCATCCCTAATATTTCAAGTTTTCCCTCAGCAACACAGAAAAGGGCATTGGTGCTTACTTTAATTTCTTGCTGCGTGTTAGTCATGATCACTGAGCTTCTTGTTTCCTCCCTCAGACTCCATGCTTCTGTACCAGCCTCATTTGATAGCACGCTTTGTAACTTGCTTGCCTCCCAGTCTCTCGTGACTCCGTTAATCTTACCCAGACCCAGACCCACTCATTCCCTCAGCCTGCAGCCCTCACAGTCATTAATTAACTTGTTACTTTGTGCTTTACTCATTGATTTGTAACTCATGTTTTTGAGATGCCTAAGTAACAGTGATGTAAATTTTGTATCATGAAAGTATCACTGACATGCTTATTCATCCACATACTCATGAAAGCCTTGATGGTGGACTGATGTGTCAGGGTGGGTGTGGTTTGGTAATGGAATGTGGAGACCAACATTGAGGTATCTATAGTCTATCCTCTGAGGGGGAAACAACCATGTCCTTCACACCTGTACAGCAGCCTCTCTCTCACCTGGAGACAACACAGCGAGCCTTGTAATAGTGTGGTAGTTTTGCCCCTGTGTTAGTTGTAGCAGGCTTCCCCTTGAAAATGTGGTTATGCAGGTGTTGTCAGTGAATTAACCTCCTGTACTCACTGTGTTGGTAGTTTTCCCTCATTAAGTTCTCTTGATGTAGTTTCAGTTGACAGGTTTTGTAAGACTGTTAGTATATCAAAGGATTTATAATGAAGAGAAAATGCAAACACAGTGGATGTAAGTACAGTGGGTTGATAAGCTGCTGGTAATTTTGTATTTGTAGTGATGGCATGATTAGTGACCACAAAGCACCACTCTAGCTTTGGTGATCACCTGGGCCTCAGTGGCTGCTCCTTGTACAGTCAAATGCCAAGTAATCTACTAAACGTACTCATGAATTTAGTGTTTTCAATCATTCATGTGTCATCTGATTTTAGCTTCCTTAAAACGTGTCATCTGGCAAGTTTTACAAGGAGACTGTCAACATATCAGGTTTAAGACTAAAGGAGAACAATTAGTAACAATCTATAGTCACTTGTTTATGAGTTTAGCATCTTGTGTTATTTGTGAATTCTCTGGTGGCTTCCTTTAAACATGAGTTATTGTGTTTTATAAGGAGACTAACAACATATCAGAAGGTTTAAGACTGAAGAAAATGCTAAACCTCATAGTAAAGATTGTAGTATATGAACAGACATGACTTTGACTGTACATTGCATCTCTGTCAGTACAATCAGTAGTACCATCTGTGTTTTGAATACTAGACCAACATGCATGTGCTGAGTAGACCCCCTAGCACTTGTCCTTTGCCAAGGCAGCTGCGTACTGTGCCCAAGCGAACGGCATCAAACTTGACCCACACGAATTTCTGAAGACTCTGGTGTTTTGAGTCTACATTTAACAAAGTAACGTGTGGCCGACTTGTTTCCTGAGGTGACAGAGAGGCTGCTGGGAGGACCTGGCTTTCATTATACTATTAGATTACTGAGCCTGGATGCTTGCTGTTGTTACTTACTTTTTTTTTTTTTTTTTTTTTTTTTTTTTTACCACCAATAATTTTTTAGACCCTGCATTGTATCTTAATTTTTCTGTCACAATTTTTTTTTTGTTTCTAAACTTTTTTGTAATTAATTTTTCTTCTTATTGCATTTTTTACAAGCTGTTCATTGTGTCTGGTGATTTTTTTCTTTTAAATTTTCGTTTATTTTGTCATTTTACCCCTGTATTTTGAGTTTGTGTGTGTATGTGTTGTGTGTGTGTGTGTGTGTTTAAGAGGCTGGTGGAGGGGACAGAATAGTGTGGTGGTACAGTGGGGGGGTGAGGCAGTTTCATGTCAGCCTCGCCACAGCCCCTCACTAAATGTGTAACCTGCAACACCCCTTGGCTCTGTGTACCATGCGAGTGACGTACTGCAGTGTTATTTAAGTCATAGCTTTAAATTGGTTTAAAGTGATGTTGCAGTATTGGATAAGGTTTTTTGAGTGATAAAAAAAGAAATGTGTTGAGCCTTTGCACACACACACACACACACACACACACACACACACACACACACACACACACACACACACACACACACATACACAAACACAAACACAAACACAGAAGAATGAAGTGAAATATAGAAACACAACATACACTGGACTGAAATCATACATACATACAGCAAAACAAACACACACACACACACACACACACACACACACACACACACACACACACACACACACACACACACACACACACACACACACACACACACACACACACACACACACACATCATGAACTGAATGTGAGTAATATCCCTTATATTTTCTTTCTTTTACCTTTATTTTCTCTCCCTCATTATTTGCTAATATTTCCTGCTAGTGGACAACAGTTTGATTGGTTTTGATCTTGGTGGTGGTAACGGGTTTCTGTCATGAACCCGGCAGACTGTCACCCTTCCTGCTGGCTGCTTGAACACAAAATTGGTTCTTGGGTATACTCGCAGCAAGGGTCATAGTTGCTAGCTGAACGGAACATTGTACTATTCATAATCTCTAATATTTTACTTATGCATGATTGTTTATTTTTCTTGGCCACAGCATTGATGTTTCTATGCTAGTTATTAGAGGATTCTGTATTGTATAAGTTTTGATCTGATATAAGTTCAAATTTAGTGTACGGTGATGCATAGTTTGTGTGTGTGTATGTGTGTGTGTGTGTGATTGCTATCCAGTGTTTGTTGCTTACCTTGTTCTGATAAAATTCTAATTTGGCCCATTGCAGTGATGTTGAAGTTTGAACAGTATGACTTTTTCTGCTAAGTGTTAAAATTTTCTCCCTTGACATTTTTACATAATTAGTTCCGTTGTATTATTGAAATGTTATGTATCTACAGGCACTGGAGTAACCATAGATGTAGATGATTATTTAATTTACTGCCATAAATCCCTCATTACTGTATAAAGATCTTGCAGAGTAACTCGCAGTGAGGGGATAGATGATAGAATAACCATGTCATTTCACACACACTGGAATGATAATAGAGACAATCTTATATATAATCACACATAACCCCCATTACTTATATTAGTGCAGGGATAAATAATATAAAGCTTTGTTTCTATCACAGTAACAAATAAAACCTGGATGAACAGTCAGGAGGGGCTAAGAAACCACTCCATTCCCTCTTGTCCCTTACATTTTGAAGTGTATTTAATTCAGCCTTAATGCTTTTCTGTAGCTCCTTTACTGGCATCTGTGACCCAAGCCAGGAGAGTGCCAGGTGATCCTCTTAAGTGCCCCCATACCTTGACCTCTGACCTTCCCACCTTGCATCACCCCCCCCTCCTCCCAGTCCTCCTTTACAAATGAAGATATAGTTAGCGGTAGTGTAGTCTCATTGAAGATACCACTAATAACAAGATTGTTTCAAATTTCTACCGTTGTCAGTGATATATGGTTTTTTTTTTTTTTTTTTTTTTTTTTTTTTTTTTTAGAGATGTCAGTTTTATATATTTCTAAGTGATGTAGTTAGTGGTAGTAAATGTGTTCACTGGAGTTATCATTAATAACAGCAATATTTTAGCCCTGTCAGTGAAAGTAATGAGTGGTTTTTTTTTTAGATTATATTGAGGGATGTAAGTCAGTATCACATTTGTTGCTTAAAATGTTCTAATACAGTTGTGCCTCCTCACAGGTGGAGTCTTGTCCTTCACCGCAGATCCTCGCCGACACCTACTCTCACCTGCTCAATGACAGGTGAGTGGGCTCCCACTGCTGCCTCTGTGCTGTGATTCCCCATAGCATTGCAGAAGCTAGTGCCCTCATTGCTGTTTTTTTTTTTTTTTTTAACTAATGCTCTTATCACCATTGCCTCTTCTTTCATGTCTATTGTTCTGAAATTCATGTCTTCTTTTCATGTTTTATTTTTCTTACTTCATATCAAAACTCATGTCTGTTCTTGCTTTCAATGTCTTGTCTTGAATGTCTCTTCAGTCAAGACCTCAAGTCTCTCCTTATTTCAAATCTCTCATTCCCTTTTCCTATTGTTTTCTCTTCTCTCTAGACCTCACATCTTAAATCTTTTGTTTCTTCTCACATTGAAACTCATCCTTTATCTCACACCAAAGTTTGTCATGTTATTCAAAAGCTCATATTCTCTTTACTCCTCATTACTGTTCACCTGGCTTGTTGAGTTTGTTCCATCTGTTTGTTCCATTTGTATCTTCCAAGCAATGTACAGCATCTTACATTTCCTCTTCCCCACTGTCATGCCTCTTGCTCGGCCATCATTGTGTTTACTCCTGTATTGCATTGTCTCTGAATGCAGTCACCCCATCCTTGCTGTCATGTCCCTTCACCCCATTGGTTCTTGAGTGTCACCCTGTGTGGGGCTGCTGTTCTGTCCAGTGTCATGTGTACATACCCAGCTGTGCCTGGCTAGCTTTTACTTTTAGTCATCTCTATCTGATTGTGTTTCTAAGACTTCTCTATAGAATGACTACTTCACAAGAGTCTATTTCCATCTGATTCTCTCTCTCCTCCTTCCTTCCCGCCTTCCCTCATCTATCCTACTTTGCTAGAGGTCAACCTTTTACATTACATTGTTACTTAGTTTATGTAATTATTCCACCATGACCAAACCATCTTGAGTAAGCATTTGTATTTGACGAACTTTTCATTCTGCTTCCTTTATCTCACCAACCAAGTACTGTACACACTTCCAATGCCTTCACCACACCACCATCCATTCTCTTCACAACACCAGCATTCCTTAAGTGACATCTGCTTGTACCTTTGACCTTTTTTTTTTTTTTATGTTTTTATTTGATTTTCGTGATTTCCAAACATTAAGTTAAGTTCTTAAAAGAAACAATATTTAACTAGTTACAGTGAGTTTGACAAAATCTTTAGTTGTTACATTGATTAATTTTCAGTCAAGGTTTTGATTAACAGAGCTTGCTAAATTAGTTCATACAGTTTTATTTTTATCATTGGTATAGCTGACTATTAGTTGATTAACACCTGGTTTCCTCAATACCAATCTGTTTTGTCTGCTTAGAGAGCTTGTGTTCATAGCTATGTTAAGCTCTTGTTTACTGGCCTGCCTGAGACATGCGCTGCGTCTTGCAAAGTGCGTCTCTGTGTGTTAGTGTTGACCAGTGGTGCATGCAGCAGGCAGGTGAGTCCCACAATTCTCTCGTTGGTGAAATACTTGAAATATTGACATCTGTGTTCTTTCCATGTGTCTGGGAAGGTCTGGGGGTGGCCATGAGATGCAGACCACCACCTCCCACTCCACCACTGCAAGCTGCAACACCCAGCCCTCCTCCACTACCCCTTCCACTCTACATCCTCCTTCCTCAACCCTTTCCTCCTCCTCAACCACCACCACCACCACCACCACCCTGACGACCTCCGCCTCCGCCCCCACCATTCACCCTACGTTTGATCCCAGTGCGGCCTCAGAGTCGGAGTGCAGTGAGCACCCGGCTGATGGCTCCGGCAGCAAGACCCACTCGGAGCGCACCAAGAGACCCCGCAAGAAGAAGACCCAGGATCGATTCCCCAAACTGACTGTGCTGAGTGCCAACGAGACCATGGTGGAGTGCCAGTTGGAGACCATTAAGCAGAAGACGATTACCTTCAAGTTCGACATCACCGACAACGACGCACTAGACGTGGCCAACAAACTGGTGAGGATGGTGGTGGTGGTGTTTACATTGGATGTTTAGTGTTTTTTTTACAAGGAGGTGCTGTGGTGCTGATGTGGATGGTGTTGACGGTGTTTATATTGGATGTTTAGTGCTTTTTTACAAGGTGGTGCTGTAGTGTTGGTGAGGATGGTGTTGATGGTGTTTATATTAGCCCTTTAGTGTTTTTTCAAGGTGAAGCTGTGGGTGTAGTCAGCAAACTGGTGAGGAGTGTGTTGATGATGTTTGTATTGGACTTTTAGTGTTTTATACAAGGTGGTGTAGTGGGTGTAGCCAACAAACTGATGTGAGAGCAGTGTTGATTGGTGTTTATATTGGCCATTAGTGTTTTTTTTATTTGCAAGATGGTGCTGTGGTGCTAATGAAGATGGTGTTAATGGTGTTTATATTGGATGTTTAGTGTTTTTGACAAAATGGTGCTTTGGTGATGGTGAGGATGGTGTTGTTAGTGTTTATATTGGCTATTTAGTGTTTTTTAAAAAGTGGTGCAGTGGGTGTGGCCAACAAACTGGTGTGAGGATTGTTTTTCTATCGGACATTCAGTTACCTACAAGTAATGCTGTATAAATGATGTAAGGGCAATGTTGATGTTGATTGACCATTTAGACATTTTTGTAGATCATTCATTCACGTGGCTGTGTTTAGTCAGTGCAAAAAATGATTAACAGCAGTAGTATTTGTTGTAATAGAAATGATCCAAACTGCATACAATAGTCTTATAATCCTGTTTTGGTGAAGTCATAAAAAAAAATTGTTAAAAACCAGAACGACTAATGATTTATACATCAGTCTCTACAGTTCATTCCATCAACTAACCATACAACTATAGTCTGTCTCCTCTAAAAATGGGTTCTGGATTTAAAACACATTGTAGCTTACTGATAACATAATTGATTTGATGTGAATAATACTTGTTTTCTGTTGATCACCACACTATTACAAGGATAGCTCACGGTTTTCCTCAAGATCTGACAACCACGCATTTCCTGGGACACTATTCAAACCAAGACCCCAGGACCCACTTTAGAGTAGACAGACTATAGTATAAAAGATGAGAGAGGGTTTTGTTTGGATATGTGTAGGCTGAGAGTGTTAGGGTTTTTTAATGGCGAGCTAAATTATTAAAGAAAGTGTTGCTAGGATACATTTGGGTGAGTGAAAGTTGTTAGGAAATGAGAATGATCTAGGATGAGTGTGAGATCCAGGAGCCACTTGAGACAAACTTTAATTAGTCTACCCATCAACTCCACAGGTAATGACAAACCTGCTGCCGGGGAACCACTCTGAAGTCGTCACCTTGTACATCAACGACATTATGCAGCAGCTGAAGACCAACCCGAAGGTGCTGCCCGTTGTGTCCACCCCCTGCCTGGACTCACGCCCTGGTCAGCAGCCATCCCAGGACAGCCACCACCGCTCTCCGTCAGCCTCCCGACGCCACAGGGAGGACTCGGATGCCAGGGTGAGTGTGTGTGTGTGTGTGTTGAGGAAGGGATGAAAGGAAGAGAAGATGATTATAAGAGATTGAAAGAGAGAAAGAAGGTTTGATTTTAGGGTGTGTGTGTGAGAGAGAGAGAGAGAGAGAGAGAGAGAGAGAGAGAGAGAGGATTGATTGAAGAATAGAGATATGAACACAAGAGAAGATAAAGGGAATGGAGAGATTAGATTATATAAGAAAATTAATGTGTGTCTCTACTGTATGAGAGATGGTTTTTGATAAGGTTTAAGAGTTGTGGAAGGAAGAAATGTGTCTGAATAAAAAAAAAGAAGGTTTAAAGGACAATATTCACTTTAACAGTTATGAAAAGGAGAAATGTGTCTGAGAGATGTAAAGGACAGTACAGAGTCAAGTTTACATTATGAAAGATTTGTTTGAATGTGAAGAGAGATTTAAGAGTTAATATTCTCCTGCCAACTTCTTAAATCTTTCATATTATTTCTGATTACTTTGTTTCCTCAATGTCACCTGGTGTTCTACAATCACTTGATACTTTTTTCAGATACTTATTGGTATTTTACAAGTTGAGAAATGCTACAATTGGATTTAGAGATTAAAGAAAATTTTGCCCATCAGTTTTAGTGCTTGTGGTGAAAGTGAGAATGTAATAGGCTTGGCAGAGAGAGAGAGAGAGAGAGAGAGAGAGAGAGAGAAAATAATACTTGCGTTGATACAGAGACACTTGACTGCTGATGATGTTACTGTTACTGTTTTCTAGTGTACGGCATTTTGCTTCTGTGCATTCCTAGTTTTGGAGCTGCTGCCCGCTTCCCTCTGTCAGCAGCATTGGTTTTGTGTACCCATTACAGTCCTTTTTTATCCATAAGTTAAGACTGGACTCTCACTGGGATAATTTTACCTTCTTTTTATCTACTACCTGTCTCTTTGAAAATGTAGATTAAGCGTGTTCAGTAGAGGAGTCTGTTTTGGTCTCATGCTCTCACAACGGAAGATTATTTTGATGAAGGAAACTGTTTTATGTTCCTCTCTCTCACCTCATAATCATTGTATTTGTTTATATGCATTTCATTTTCAAGGTGTCTTACTCCAGTCCCTGTTAACACTGTGCTCATCTCAAGCTTACTATGTGCATTTCATGTGTTTCTCCCAGTTATGTCTCTAATCTTTAAGACAGAGTGTGTGATGGGTGTGCTAGTGCTGGTGGTGCTGGTGGTGGTGCTTGTGGTGATGGTGGTGCTGGTGGTGGTGCTTGTGGTGATGGTGGTGGGTGTGCTAGTGGTTATGGTGATAGTGGTGATGGTGATGGTGCACAGCTTAGCCATACAAGGAACAAGGGACACTAAAGTCTAGGTTGTCATTATGTTGTGATACTGTGATGAGCCTTAACCCCACCACTGAGCCTTGGCAGCAGTGGTGTGGTGGTGTGTGCCTGGCGTTGGGCGTTGGTGTGGTGGTGTGGTGGTGGGGTGGTGGGGCAGTGCACACCAGTATCACTTATCTCTGTGTGACGTGCTAGGCTCGCTACCTGGCCAGGAAGCTGAGTCGGTCCTCCCCCAAGCGGCGGCGGCGACACAGCTCTGTAAGTAAACGTCACGGAGAGTTTGGTGGGTTTGTGTCTGACTCTGAGAATGCTATTTAGACCACCGGCAAGAGCATGTCGACGCCTCCACCCCGACCCAACCGGGCTGCTTCCGCGAGGCAGCCCGGGTGGCCTCGTCTCCACCTCACAGAGAGACGTACAGTTGAGCAGGACGGGCCAGCGTGTCACGTCGTGCTCTGCTTCCTCTCCCTCACACACACCCTGCCCTCACTATAGCTTCTCCTCATCTTAGCTTTAAAGACTTGTCCAAATTTTTGCCTCTCATCATTGGTACAGCACTCAGGCAACCCTCAGAATACCATGTCTCGGATTTGATCTTTTGTGTGTGCGTGTGTGTTTTTCTAGTGCTAACTTTGGGAAACTGTTGTCCTAGGCCCCACCTGCAGACCACCACCCTTGTCTAGTCTGTCCTATTGCACCTTGATCCTCTTGCCCCACACCCAGGAAGGCTGACACGCGGACTGGCTTACTCACTCTCTCACACACTCACTCACCGCTACTCTTGCTCAGTTGTCGTTGCCATCAGTAAGAGTTTCATTGTCAACAAGTTCAGATGCAGTAATGTGTTGGTCAGCCTAGTGTTGATAGCAGCCAGATCCCAAGCCGCACACTCTTCCTGGATCTTTTGAAATATTACCAATTGGTCACTTGAAGTGTCTTGCACATCACCAAGTGCAATGTGTCACCATCTAAGTACTGTGCAGTGTTCTGAGTACTGACAGGTGTAGGACCACTCTTACCAGCCTCACCTCAGTCCCTGTGTGTCCACCCCCTAGTCACGGTGATCCTCAGGTGTCCCTTAGCTTGTAGACGTCACACAATTCCCAGTACAGTGTCCTGCTGCTGCCGCTGCCGCCGTTGCTGCTGCTGCCGCCGCTGCTGCTGCTGCTGCCACTGAACACTCAGTCTAAACTCAGTCCCCCCTAATCACACTAAACCCTTGGTGTTGTAGAGTGGCTCCCTAGTGTTGCAGTAATGTGTCCTTTGTCATGCCACTAAAGCCTCCACCACAGTGTTGCCTCACTCCCAGTCTTTGACACCAGTACAAACTTGACGGCAGCTGTGTCTTGCTAAATGCCCCTCATTGCTCCTTCAGGGGTTACCTTACCAAAATTGTGTTACATCTCACCATAGTTTTAATTGAATGATATTGGTCAAACTACATCCCAGGCTGACATGCCTCTTGAAGGGGACTGGCCCAGACAAGACTTGTCTTGCTTCATGCTGGTTGTGATGCTAAAAAATTTAACTCTGTCACATCAAAATTTTGTGTCCAGTATCTAAAAGTCAAGTCAAAGGAGTAGCTAATGATTGGGAGGCAGTGTCAATGAGTGGTGGTGAGGAGTGAGTCTTGCACCACTCATTGCCCTGGTGTGTGTTTGCATGTCCTGTAAACACATACCACACCATGTGATAGCTGTCTTGATGACCACAGGAGGCCACCCAGTACTGGGAGCACCAGGGGAGTGGTGAGTCCCTTACTAGCTAGTGGTGGGAGGTGCGGGGTTAGGTCACCTTGATAGGACAGAGACTTAACGGTGATAGCAGCCGCCCCTTGAGGTGGATGTTGGTAGGCTCTGATATGTCGTGGTGGTGACTGGCTGGTGCTGTACAAATGTGGTGTGGTGATAGTGCAGTGGGGGGTTGGGGGTAAGGGTATTATTACTAAAGACACATGCCAAAGTCTTCGCTCTGGGACCGCTTGTGTTGAGCTCCTGGTGTAAGTTGACCTTTGTTTGAGTGGTGTACAGTATGCAGCAGTCTGCCGGGGATGTGCTTGGAAAGCTTTTCTTTCTCTAAATGTTACATTGAAGGAGTCGGGTTCAGAGAAGGAGCGAGGCTTGGCTTACCTCCGTGTTGAGACAGCGATGACTCGTGTCACCATCATGCACACCTCAACCTTGCATGGTTAATTGTTGCTAAATGCCTTTTTTTCCTCTATAACCCGACCGTCACGCACGACCTCTTGCCACGCTGACCTCACCTGTCCCTGCAGCGTGAGGAAGGCACCGGGGCTGATAGCACGCCTGGCACCCCCAGCAAGAGGGCTGAAGTCAGGGAAGTCCCACCACAGGGACAGACCAGCCCCGTGCACCAGCCTCAGCCCCAGCAGGACACGCAGCCTTCAGTAACACCCACAGCATCAATACCACAGCCACAGAAGCCTCCTGTCACGCCACTGGTCCCTCAGGTTGGTGCAGGCACAAGAGTCACTTGTTAGTGTTCTTTGTCACACTTCATAAAAGCTTTGCACAACTGTTCTTAAAATGTCAGACTTAAAGAAGTGTTTGGCCTGATTCTCATTCCCCCCAAAGCTTCCCTCTTAAGATGTCCTGTGCTGTCAACAAGCCTTGCTGCTCTATAATCATTCCAAAAACTCAAGTTGTCTTTGCTCCCTGGCTGCTGACCACCTTGTCCTGAGTGTAGGTGAAGGAAGACCGTGCTCTGAAACACTCCAGTGCCACACCTCCGTTATCAAGAGGCTCTGATTGAAGTTATGGTTTTTCAAGGGTGTTTTTATGATTGTAGTAATAGATTAGTAAGATTTCTATATTATTAAATGGAGAAACACTCTTGAGAACCTGATCAGTATGTGGCCTCTGAAAATAGTCATGGTGTGAGAGCAAAGTGTTTCTGAACACGAGCCTGTGTCGTAGCTGTCTTCCTTCATCCACCTCTAAAACACTCCCTATTAAGAGCTTCAGAGCAAGATATCCACCTGTCACCTATTTACTCCTACCAGATACCCTTTTATGAAATACTGCTTGAATCTCTTCATCACTTTTACTCTTGATTGTTTGCCAAAGAAGTGTGTATAGTCCTCTAAAGATGTATAGCCTAAGTGTGAGCTGAGTGGTGTGGAGTTGTGTGAGCTGCCCTGAGTGGAGGCTCAGTGTGGAGAGCATGCTGCGTGGAGTGTCCCGGGGGTGCGTCCCATCCCCCTGACACTGCAGCTTCCGATACAGGCTTTCAGAACATCACGCTTCCTGGTGAGTCCCGTGGCGGAACACAAGGTGGTGCCGGGACTGGAAGCAGAGGACACAGCAGCTGGAGTGGCACAGAAGCAGCAGCCACAGCAGCAGCCGCAGCCGCCAATGGACACCCTGACCCCCAGTCTTGTACCCCTTCCGGATGAGTCCCCTCAATCCAGCTCCATCCCTGCTTCCTCTACTGCTGCTCTGCTTCCACCTGCACAACCCCCTTCTGCTTCCACTGTGCCCCCACCACACCAGGACCCACAGGTAAGGTTGTCGTGTCCTGTGCCCTTGTCCCGTCCCTTCCAGTGCCCAAGACTGATGTACAGTTCTTAGCCCTTTCACTGGTGCTCACTACACTTGCTTCATATTGACACTAAACGACAATTTCAATGAGCAAAAATAAAACTAAGCTACTAAAAACTCACTAACAAGATTCTTAATTACTCTGTAACTCTTTTTACATATTCTAAAGTTGTAAAGTTGTAATAAGCTTAAAGAGAATTGTATCAGTCTGAGGATGAAAGCTTCATTTTTTTTGTATTCTCATGTTTGCTTCACTCTTCAAGCTTAATGTTTAAAGCTTTATTCACTAGGTTTAAATATTTTTAAATCAGCTTTCAGAGAATGTCACATTTTTGCCTAATTCTTCTGTACTTTTGCACTTTCTATGATCACGAATGTGTTTGTGTAAAAACTAAACTGCTTTGTCCCTTGGCCACTGTGCATGCAAGCAAACCTTGAATGGTTATGCCTGTGAAACAACCCACACAGTTTTGTTTAAGCTCCAGAATGTGCCAAACCTAAGTGAATATTTATTTTAAGTGGCCTGAAACTGAAGGTTCACAGAGTTTTGTTTAGGCTGCAGAATGTTTTGTCAAACTCTAACTTGGGACAATATTCTAAAACACTTCTATGCTGCATCTCCACTACTTTCAAAGGTTCTACTTGAAGCTACATTGGTTTTTAAGTGTTATTATGGTTGTAGTGATAGATTAACAGATTTTCTACATAGCTAATTGAAGAAATAGTCGTGAGAACCTGGCTAATCTTTGGCCTTTGAAAATAGTCATGAAAAAGGAAGGTGTTTCAGAATGCAGGTCCTGATGGGTTATGTGGTGTGTGTGCCTTGCCAGAACAGGCCAGAGAAGGATAGAAAACAAGCTGAATTTTTTTATAGATAAAGAAAATGCATTTTATTTTTATAGTGGAATGTGTTACAGGGAAGTGCACTTTATATTTTAAAGCAATTTTTGATAAGACTTTCAGAGCTGACAGCTATTAAATTTTGGGGCGAATAGTTTAATTAGATGCATTAATGTGTTTCCCTTTACTCTTTGAAGGTTTGGACTTATACAATTACCACAATACATTCTGGTTATGGAGAACAGAACCACATGTATAAATCCCTGCATTGCTTTGCCCTCAGCATGAAGCTGTGAGCATCAGCAGTGGCATACCAACCTCCCAGCCGGGATCAGGGGGCCCCACTCCCCCACACCACTGCACGCCGGAGAACACCTACACTTCAGACAGCCAGGCCAGACTCTCCCAGCAGAACTCACTGGAGAAGAATGACAGGTATAGTATTCCTCGGGTCCCCTCATCTCATTGGGACACTTACCAGGGAAAACGTCTCATGTGACTGACTGTTGTTGTTAGTGATGTGTAGAGGGAGGATGGTCCAGAAGAAATTATTTGTCTTCTATCTGTTGCTTACTGGCCAGTTAATGTTATGTGGATAGTCTCTGAAGTAACAATGTTCTGTCTTCTGTCCATCTTTTGTCCATCCCATAATATTTAATAAAGATGGTGCTGATGATATCTGTTTGCCAATCCCACAACAAGTAATGAGGATGATGTGGAGAGTAACAATGTTGTCTTTCCCTTGCCATAACATGTAATGAGAGGGCTATTGGAAGTGACCAGTATAATAGCAGCCTACAGTTCAGTAACTTATGGTGTTGTTCCAGCGTGACCTCCAACAGCAACTTGTCAGACCTGGCCCGCAAGCTACAACAGCTGCAGACGTCTGTGGGTTCGGCCTCAGCACACTCCATGAGTTCAGTGCACACCGCGCCGCCTCTCACCATGCCCAGCCACCCCAGCACCCCCGTCTCCCTGGCCACTCAGCCCACCTTCAGCCACGACCTCAACACACAGCTGGCAGGGGTGAGTGCCGTGTCTCTGTTGTGGTGCAGGACATATGCCTGAGCTCCTCTGGCTGGGTGGCAGGCAGGGTGTTGGTGTCCAGGAGAGAGGTCACTCATGTCTTATCTTTCATGGCATACTGTTCCCCTGTAGTGTCCTCAGTGTGGCATGACATGGCTGGCTGGCTGGCCCGGTATGGTTGGCTGTCCCGTGCTGTGAGTGGTGCAGGAGGTGGCATGCAAGGCTAGGCTGTGTGTGAGTGTGTGCGTGTGTGTGTGTGTGTGCGCGCGTGTGTGCTGTGTTGCTGCCTTGAGGTGGGCTCACTGCCTGACTCTGACATCACTCATTAATGCTCCTTCATTCCTTAGATCTCTAGTGATTTTTAGTTTTTAGTGCTTCTTATAATTATGTTTTGTTTTGAACAATTGCTCATTTACAATGCCTTTTTTTACCTTATTTGATTTTGCACATGCAACAAACTTAGAGACAATTTTATTTAGTTTTCTCCAGCACATTCCATTTATTTATGATCTCAGTTTGCCATCCATTCCTCCTCCTCTTTGTGAATGCTTGTCATGCCTCACAGAGATCATTCAGAAGTCTAGTATCTCCCTGGCTTCTTAGCTGTTATTGTCACAGTGGGTATGTACATGTACAGTGGGGCTCCCAGAGATGCACCGTGCATTGTGGGTGTGTTGGCCTGGCTGGAGGCCTTGTTCATGGGAAGGGGCACCTGTGTCATGCTGGGGTGAAGGTGCCCATCTCTGGCCCCACTGTATATAGCATAAGGCCTGATAGCCCAGTGTTGTAGGTGCTGTCCTCTCGGGCGTCACGCTGCTCACGGGCCCTCTGGTCGCCGTCTACCAACTACAAAACCTGCCCAGCCTTCTTCCACGTGTTGGCTCCTGAGGTGGGGGCTGCCCCTCGGTTCTTGCCCCTTGGCCTGCCCGAGGATCTTGCTGCTGTCTCTGGCCTTGTCTCTCTGTCCTTGACACCTCTGTGCTTGTCATAACTACATACAGTACTGTCTTGTCTGTCCCTGGGTGCGCTGCGTGGTCCTGGGCCTTGGTTCTCTCAGGCTGCCGTCCTTCCTGCATGTTTGCTCCATATCATTGCCCTGTCACTGCCTGAGGGGCTCTGGAGACACATTAGGGTTCAGGATGTACTCAAACAATTCAAAGAGTTCACAGTTATATTATCTACAGTTATCTCGAGTGAGCATCAATACACATGTATATTATGGTACCACAAATATATTTGCTTTGGGTGTACAGGATTCAGTTATGAAGTCAAATTTTATACTTTACTTAGTGTTCATTGAGCCACAAATATCTCAGCTTTACACAGGGACTCAAGTGGTGGGAGGATACTGCTGCACAACACACAGAGAGAGAGAATAACAAAAGCTTAATGGGAGTGATTTATTAGCCTAAAAGTGCCGGCCAGCTTCTCATGAGACTCTTTAACACTGGTGGTGGTGATGACTGAAGCCAAACGCATAATGACATTCTCAACCACAGGAATGAAGACTGTGGAATAGCATGTTACTTTCTGCATTTGTATCTACTGTAGGAACAAAAGGGACAAGTATTAATATGGTGGCAGGACTTTCCTTATGCTTACCTTCTCTGATTTCCTTGCCTGAGCCAGCTTGTACATCAATATACTGCAAGATGCAACACTCGGGTCAAGGTACACCAGACTTACTAACACATCATTACCTGTGTCTCTTGTCTTTGTACGTGCAGGGGAGAAAGTGTTGTCTTGTGTTGTCCCCCTCCCCTGGTATGGTGAAGTGTGTTGGTGCAAGACATGTGAAGGGAGCAGGATGTGTTGGTGAATGACTGAATGGATATGCTAGCTATTTTCTCAATGTAATGGGATATGTTTGCAGATGATTGATTGAGAGTACTAGTAAGGGAATGGAATATCTCTGTAGCTGACTAATCAGACTGAATGCATACAAGTTTTCTAACAAGCTGTGTTTGTTAATTATCAACTGACTGACTGACTGACTTCACACTTCAGGATATTCAATCACTGTATTGGAAAATGTTTACAATTGACTGATTGATGGACTGACTAACCATTACTGTGGCTCCTCTTGACATAACTGAGTGACTGGTGTAATATAAATAATTTCTAGGTGTAATAGGTATCATATTTATAACTCTCAGTCATTATAGGTCTTCTTCACATCAGATACAAATGGAAAAACTGCAACAATCATAGTAATACTTGATCCGTGGTGTAACTTAGTATTGGGAGACACAGACCATCACACTCCCTCACTCAAGATTGCTTTCAGGCGACGCTCAAGCTGCACTAAGTTTTTCATTAAGCTTCTGACATGTCTAACTCAAGCCCTCTATCCCTGTGTATATATAGTTTCCTCATATGTTTAGTGATTCATGATGATTATTATTGTGATTATGATTACACTGTGCTATACTGGATCAAAATGTGGTGCTTATATTGTCACTGTAATGTGTTATTTGGAGACATGTGGGGGTGTATATTGAAGGTGTACTGCAGGCTGTGTAAGTATGTGTACATGTTATGGGGTGTACATGTCTACCTGTGTTTTTTGTGGTGTGTTCTGAAATGTTTTGGTCTCTGGCACAGACTGTTTTCAAAGACCAGAGGTGATTACTCAGGTTTTTGTGGGTCTTTTCGTATTGATGACACAGATACCTTCTTAAACTATCACTGGAAGCATGAAAACACCCTTGCAAACCTGAACATGTGTGAATGAAGCTTGTTAAACTACCACTACTACCCTTGCAAACCTGAAAAGTGTCACTGAAGCTTGTTAAATTACCACTACTGCTATGAAAACACCCTTGAAACCTGAACAAATGTCTCTGGAGTGTGTTAAATTATTACTACCACTATGAAACCTGAGAAACCTCCAGTAGAGTCTGTTGAAGCTAGTCAAAATAAGAGCCCAGAACATTGAAGAACATACCACCTAACCTGTTTCTTTGGTGTTGGGTAATAAAACAACATCACTAGCACCACATAAGCACAACACCATAGACCAGCACACTAACTTGATGTCTCTCTCCCCGCTGCTGCCTCGGACTAACCTTGCTGGGGATGCTAGGAGGGTGGTGGTGGTAGTGGTGGTGGAGGTGGTGGTGGTGGTGGTGAAGGCAGCATAGGAGCCACGGGTCTTGGAGTGCCGGTGCAGGAGCCGAACTTGGTGATGCCATCTCAGGGACCACATTACACTAACACCACCACGGATATTCCACCTACGGATCTACACAAGGTGAGCTTTTTGGCTGGTGCTGGTGTGTTCTGCCCATCTTCCCTCTGTGTGTCTTGGTGCCTCGGTGACTGGTGATCTGCTGAAATGTTAAGTGTCTTTCCTAACTCCAGCTTACTGTCAGCTCTCTTCCTTTGCCAGTGACATGTAAGAATACTCCTGTCAATATAACATTTCATTCATGTCTCTTTGTACAGTTCTAAGTGGCCTGTCTTCACTTGTTTTGTCTTTCCCTCACTGCAGCTTACTCTCGGTTCTTGCTCCTCCGTAGACAGAGAAACACATGAGTTAGTAATCCCATCATTCATTTGTAACATTTCATTCATGATTGCAGCAACCTGTCTTGTCTTGTTGCTGCTGTTGCTGTGTGTCTGTCAGTTTCCCATGGACTCCCGTCTTACCTCTCTGTTGTCTAGGCTATGATATATTTTGTAGAGTTAAGCTCATCACAGATTAAAGTTTATGTGTATCCAGTTAAACTCACTCCAGATTAAAGCTTCGGTCTCTGGCCAAGGTCCCTGTTTTGTCTTAGATTAGCTGCATTGACATTGAAGCTGATCCCTTTTGTGTGTGTTATGTTCTGCTCAGTTTAAAGCCTCTGTTCTTTTCCAAGCTTATCTGTCATGTGTTCAGTTCAATCCATGCTAATTAAAGCTCCAGTCTTATACAAACTCAAACCCATTCCACTTTTAAAAGTTTAATTTGCCAATTAAACCTAAGCATTTCTAAACTTTCAATCTTGCACAGAGTTAAAGCCATTCCACTTCAAGCTTCTGTTGCTAGCTAAGCCCAAAGACAATTAAGGCTTCAATCTTGCACATGGTTAAACTCATACTAGACTTAAGCCTTGATATAACAACTCCCATATCCCACTACATGTGTACAGTATATGAATGCATGTGAGATGCCTTTAATTCAACTTATCCTGGCAGAGTGAGAGAGACAGAGAGTTAGAGATACAGACACAAGCCTCTCCGAACCTTATGGGAAAACCCAGCATCCTTATTGCATACACACCCCAGAGGACTTAAGCATCTGTCATTACCTTGTTATCCTCTTTACAATGAGCACCTCAACCATACATTTTGTGACTAGACTTGCCATGTGACTTTTGAGAGTTTATTTCTTTCCTTATTCATGTTTGGATGTGAGTGAGTTGACCTTGTGTGGGTGTCTTGATAAAGGATCCTCTAAATTATATGTGTGCTGAAGTGAGAACCATGATTATTCTTTGCCTAATTTGTAAGTTAATCCTGAATGTCATATAAATTTTCTCTGTCCATTAAACTTTAGTAACTTAAACTGACTGGTGTGAGTCATGGGAGAACCACAGCATTTACTCATCTCATTATGAACGCTTCACTTATTTGACAGTGCCGGAAGTAATTCAAAGGTTATGTCAAGTTTTCATGTCTCATTTTGTTCAAGTTGAAGGTGTAAAATCTTGATCAATACGAAAGACTTTCACTTGCGTTCCTAGCATGACCGTGTCTTGCTTTCTAATAAGACTGTAGGATCACTGAATAGGATCACTAAATACTCTGTGTGACAGCTTCTCCATGAAATGCCATGTGCAAACAGTTTACTTTTTATATCATAATTTGAGGTAGTGTTGACGTGCGGTACAGTGGTGTGTTGTGGTGCTCCCTGAGTCTCCTCACTGCAGCTTCCCCTAGACCAGTGCTTGCTACTTCACATTTGCTGAAGTAACACTAGTCGTCATAATACTCTTCCCATAAACTCTGTCTTCTGCATAATAATCTACAGTAGACAGTAGATGCTCATTTCTCCCCCTTTGTTTTCCTTAACCGGCTAGAATGTGTTCCCCTGTGAGCTGTCCATCACCACTCCTATGCTAAGCCCATAACAGTGTAGTGCATGCCTCCTTGCTGGTCCATAGGTTGCATGTGAGTTGGAAGCTGGTGGTGGGAACTTAGGTGTCCACCCACTGTCTCCGGCTCCACCCCACACCACTCCGCTCACCATCGTGGTCAGCCCCCCCGCCCCGTCGCCGCAGGGCCCCACCTTGCTACCACACCAGGTAATGTCAGGCCCACACCACCGCTGCTGCCGCCAGTGTGTGGGTGCGGCCTGAGGGAGGCACTGGTGTTGCCTTGTGGTGGTGGTGATGCTGCTGCTGTCATCATGGAGAAAGAGGAAAAGAATCGAAGAAAAAGAACAGTTGTAAAAGTATAAAAATAATGAGGCAATGAGGCAGATAGAATGTTAGTACTACAATTACAATAATATGGAGGAAATTAAGACTACAACATGCCTGGTCTCAAAAATACAAATGATAGAAGACATTTCTGAGTCTCTACACATCTTCCTTTTCAGCTGTACTTATGATAGGCAGATAGGCAGAGAATGCACTGGCAGCATCCTTCTTACACAGTCACAGATGATGCAGGAAAATCCTTCCCCTTATCAGTGGATGGCAGGCAATAGGGTGACCAGTGAATGAATGACCTGTCACTCATAGGTGAAGATGAATAAGTAACCACCTTGGTGATGAGTGGGCAGCAGCATCACCTCACCATGCAATGAGATGTGAGGCAGACACTAGATGCGCCTCCCTCTCAGTGCAAGGTGTTGTGGTCACCTAAACACTGCATGGTTATTTGATTTCACTCATGATGTTACTCATGCATTTTCTCTCTTTCTTGTCTTATTCACTTCAGCAAAGCAAGATGGACACATTTAGTTAGAGAAAGGAGAAAAAGTGGACTAGATTGTCTCAAGTAATATCTCATCATGATACTTTGATAAGGATACAATAATTTTGTTTATAATTTCATGTTTGTCATTGTAACAAGTAGCAATTAACTGAATAGCATTTAGAATGCATGGTAGTCTTTCCATCACCTTTGTCTATGAACATATTGGACGATGGGTATTAGTGTTATATTAAGTCTTGATTCATCCAGAACAAGAGATTTGTGGATTGGTGTTGCTGGATGTTTTTTACTTTATTATTTTCAAAACATCCTTCCATTCTGTTGTTGTTACTTTCGATTATGAGAAAGACCAGTAAGTTAGCTGTTCATTAGTTTTTATGTTTCTTAGTAAGTCCATAATTAATGTTCAAACATGTGTATTATTTTTGACTGCAGAAAATAAACTTTGTAAAGTCCACAAGGAACATTTCCTAGTTGGATTGTGTGAAGTGAGTGTTGTGTTCCAGGTGTTGCCTCCTTAGGGAGGCAGTGAGGGAGTGGCAGTGGTGGGAGTGTGTTGTGAGTGTCATGTCCTCCTTGCAGGGTGGGGTGTCCATGGGGGCAGAAGAGCGGCCAGATCTGGTCACCTCGGCCATCTCCAGTGAGGCCGTCGCCCACACCCTGGTCACACCCCACACCACGGGCGTCCTGGTCACCCCAACCATGCCGCTGGAGGCTGTGGGCGTCCCCATCACCTCGGAGGTGTTCCGGGGCTACCATGCAGTGCCCCAGCAGGCCATCAACACCACGGCCCTACACCAGCTGTCAGCCTTTCCGCCAGAGATGCCGGAGGGCACCACAGTGAGCTTCATTCCTCAGCCCAGCATGGCTGTTGGCGAGGCTGGACATATGGATCCCCACCAGGTGGCCTTGGGCACGGCATACATGACTGCCCAGCTAGGCCAGGTGAGGGGGGAGGTGGATCAGGTGGTGGGGGAGGGCAGCCAGACCAGCATGGAGCACATCCCCCTCACTGGCTCAGCTCCCATGTGTGTGCCCACGCCCATGAGCCTGACACAGGGAGCCACCCAGACCATGACCTCTGACATGCACCCTGGTGAGTCCCTTCCTTCTTTCCTTCTTTTTGTAACTTTTGAACTCAATGAAATTCATGTTGATGTCTCAGATGTGTCTTTGTTGTGACCCAGCCAGTAAAGATGCCCCAGCCTGCCAGTGTGCTGCCAGGTGTGCCTGAATAGTATTACTGCATTGTCTTGCAGAGATGAGCATGTCTGGCACAGCCCTCACACTGCCGCCTGGAGTGATGCTGGCCATGCCCGCCAGCTCTGTCCAGCGGAACAAGATGGACCTCAACGCTCTCAAGGAACAGCTGCAGAAGTTGGTGCCTGGTGCCCACCTCACCCTCACCCATCATCCAACAGAGGTAAGTCACACCTACCATGGCCTGCTGCCTCACCCACCCTGCCAGCACACCTCACATCACACAGGCAGCCTCACCACACTGGTGACATACTGCTCTATTTCAGGGCAACGTAAACTCTGGATCTCCCTCCCTGGACGGGCTGCCTCCAGTGTACCCACAGGCTCCCCTCAGTGCTGCCCAGACTGCCATGGGTGGTATCCCCCTCACAGTGGTGGGCTCCAGCGCCATGACACACCAGGAGGGCCTGGCAGCCACTAGTGAGGCGGGCGTCATCCTCCCCCAGACAGTACGACTCCCTGGAGGGGAGACAGTGGCATTTGTGGGGCCTGTCATGATGGAACCTGGATGCCAGCCTCCCCTTGGCTACCCTACCATGCTGCCGCTGGGCATGGAGAAAGACAGGGGCACGCCCCTGCAGCCTGGGCCACCCCTGTCCCGTACACCTTCTCTTAAGGAATCAGAGGAACAAGGTGGAGAAGCTCGGCAGACCAGGATTGCACGCTTCCAAGTCACCAAGGTGGCAGAGGAGGCTGTCAGAAGAGGTGGGTGTCATGTGTTATCATTTCCTTCCTCTAAATCACAAGTGGACGGTATAGAGTTTACTTCTCACAGCTCTTATCCCTTATTTGGTGACTTGCACCATCACCTGTGAAGTAACATGCCGTGCCTTAATGGTGCCCTGCCATCTTGCCCACAGCCTCAGACGCTTCCACCGCCAGCAGTCCAGTCAGCTCCCCTGTGAGGCGGGGCCGCTTTGCCGTCACCAAGGTGGCAGAGTCTGTGGACTCCACCGAGGGTGGCTCAGGAAGCACTGCTCCCACACCGGCTCCCCCGGACACTCCTAACCTTGTCCAGCAGCCTCTTGAAGACTTACAGGTGAGTCTTGCTCTTTGTGTTCAGTACACTCTTGGTAAAAATGTGGGTGTTGTAGCAGTGCCACAGAGAGTTGTGTGCCTTTAGTGTGTGCCACAACAGTACAAATAGTGACAGTAGGCAAGAGTAAGTCATTCCCTGCTTTTGTAGCATCTGCTAGGACTCTTGTTCACTTCATCTCGGATCCTAGAACTGTAAGTGTAAGCAAGCAGGTCTGTGTAGCTTGTGTAGCAGTGCCAGGATGCAGTGCCTCACTCTGGTCTGGTAAAGGTGACTCATTGCTTGCATGATATGTAGTGACAAGTCTCACCTTTACCAGACTGACAGTTGATCATGCCAAGTCACAGTTCACATTTAGGTCACTAATCGCCACAGTAACATTTGAAAGGTTGAGAGAATAACACTACACCTCCTGTAGGGCCAGACCTTCTCCGAGCCTCCCTCTGCCATCCCCTCTGTGCCTCCCTCTATGTCCTCCTCCCTGGTCATGGAGGACAGCCCATCCTCCATCCCGGCAGAGAAGAGACATGCAGGTCCTGCACACACGTCTCCCGAGGAGCAGCTGCCCACGCCGGATGGGAGCCGCAGCAGCGCAGTACGTATTGTTGTGGTCAGGGTGGGGGGGGGGATTGCAGAGTGGCTCATCAGCTTGTTTTTATAAAGCCGCTTTGTCATTTGGTGTTGAATGTGCAGCTTATGTTGTGTGTGTTGCTGTCGAGTGTTGTGGTGTGTGGAGAAGCAGTCCTGAGGAACACCACAATAGAGTGTTGTTTTGAGCTCAAGACTTGCAGTTTTAGTAATGTTTGAGTTTGCATGATGATTGGATTACAAGTACATTTTGTGATCGCATGTTTTTTTCTTTGATTGGATAACATGCATGTACTAGTTACAGTACTGTCAGTAATAATTTATTTGATGTTATTAATACATAATTAGTTTGATGTGATTGAGATGCAGCTGTAATTGTTAAACATGCACACTAAGAATTATTTTGCTTTCTATAGGTTGTTACTAGACTTCCTGGCGATAGGTGGCAGCCCCAGCCCCTGCCTTCACTCTCTTCCTCTGCCTCTCCTCAGCAGCCACCTCTGGGTGGAGGGTCCACCCTCACCCCCTTACCCACTCCTAATCCTCTCATTTCTAACCCTCCTGCTGCCAAGAAGGCTGCCACACCCAGCCACAAGCCAGACGCCACTAACCAGCAAGCCAAGATCCTGGCTTTCAGAAACAGCAAGGCAAATCTCCACCAGCTGAGCCCTCACCCTCCCCTCACCCCCACATTGTCTTGGGGCTCAGAGAGGGGCATTCCCGAGGCCATCAGTCCCTCCTCACCCCCCAATGCCGGGAGGAGGAAGACCGAGGATTGGGAGGAAGGATCTGCCACGGGGACCAAGGCTTCCAGCACCAAGTCCAGCCCACTTGTATCTGCCCGAAGCACATCCTACGATGCAGACACCGAGGAGTCCTCAGAGGCCTTGCTGAGCCAGGACTCGGGCAGCAGCTTTGATGCGGCACACCAGAGCACCAGCAGTGTGTCCCCACACACCCACCAGCCAGCCACCCAGAAGGCCGGTGTGTCCCCCAGCCCACAGAGAAGCAAGGGCACTGCCATCTTGACGGCCTCATCCCCCAGCCCTCCGAAGGGCAAGATCATCAAGTGCTCCAAATTGGGAGGCAGCAACAACTGGCTGGACCGTAGCAGCAGCATTCACGACCTGGGCGGTCTGTTTCAGGAGGTGAAGCGCTCCCGGGAGTTTCTGAACAAGTCCCGTGAGTACCTGGCTCGTCCCTCCCTCAAGGTGGAGAGCAGCAGCATGCCACTGTCCCGCACCAAGAGTGTCAGCAGCCTACAGCACTTTGGCCTGGCCAGTGCCAAAGACAGCGGCCTCTCTAAGTCCTCATGGGACCTCAACAATGTCATTGGCTCCCCGCCAAGCTTCCACTCCCTGCGCACTGCCAGCAGCTCCAGCTTCAGCGAGAGTCACCGGCCTCGCCCCCACACCCCACCGCCCAAGAGGAACCCAGCCCTGCGTCGCCTGACTGGCCAGGATGGCCTGGGCATGGGCGACTCAGTCTACCACACTGTGCACTCCACCCCACGTCACTCCCAGGCCAGGCCTGCCAAAGGGATCGGGATGACCTCCCCCCACCTTCCAGCCCGGCCCCAGACCCCGGCCTTCCAGGAGGATGTGTACTACACCATCCAGGGCGAGGCAGGGGTGACGCAGCACTACCAGGCAGAGGACAGCCGCTCCTGGCACCACCTACAGGAGGACCACCGCCCCCTTACCTACACCAGCAGTGAGGATGACTCAGAGCTGGAGGAGCCCATGTACCAGCCACTGCAAGAGTGGCCTCCCTCAGAAGCCCTCAACTCACACTATCTCTCAGAGAGCCCCTACTCCCCCAGCGACAGCTACCCCCCACCACACTATGTCCCCACTGAGGCTTACAACCCCACTATGGGAGATGACCCATTACTCCCCAAGGTCCTCAAGACATTCCTGGCACTCCCCTTCCCCTCCCTCTCCTCACTATCCCCCCATCTCCCCCAAGAGCCCTAAGAGCCCCGCAGCAGCGCCACCACCACAAGTATTACCTTGGCGGACATTCCACGTACCAAACCTACCATGGCCCTGGCTTTTCCCCCATGTCCCTCCACCCTCACTCATGCCACGGCTCCCAATGCTCCCTCAGTCCCCTCACTATCAGCTGTCGCGTCCCTGCATGCTCCACAGTCACCCTCACTCCCCCTCTAGTCGACCATGGCCTTCATCTCCGGCCCAGCTCGAGATGGGTTGTGTTTACTCTTGGACAGTAAGTTCCTGCACACAGTCACCGTTTGGGCACCGTGGGGTCCTGTCGCTGTCAGTGTGGGGGTCATGCATTCCCCACACCCTGTCTTGTCTTTCCCTCTGTACACCACCAACACAGTCCTCACTCCCTCACCCCACCCCCATTCTTTGTCCACACCTTCTTTGTGAGTCTTAAAGGTTTTGAAACATCATCGAACTGTGGGAGACTCTGGGTGAGTCATCCATGCAGCCATCCGGCCACCTCATCCTCCCATGCCCTATACCTCCCTTAGCCCCGCAGAGTTGTAGCTTGTGCTTGCTAGTGCTTCTGTAGATGCCTGTGACTAGGAAAGGCTGTAGGAGCTTGTTAATACTACTAACATAGAGGACAGGGTCTTCTCTCTTCGCAGGTTGTGGTAACAATAACATCACTAACATTATAGACATACAACAACAGTGTAATGTAGTGTTGTAGCACAGCACCTCAACATATGCTGTGGTCTGCAGTGTTAATAAAGTAACAAGTGTGTTTATTTAGGGGGAAGTAATGTATTTTCTTGTAGCCATTGACTATATTTAATCTTGGCATGTGTGCGGCAGCTGCCACACATCACACAACAAAGGAACATGCAGGGAGACACCTCCAGATTTAAAATTGATTAACTCTTTATTTTTCTCTTGTAGTTAGATTTTTTGGTGTGTTATTATGGGCAGGCCTTATTTTTTTATTTTTTTATTTATTTATTTTTATTTATTTTTTTTATTTATTTATTTATTTATTCTTTTTTTTTCTCCTTCTATATACTTATTATATAGCCTTTGACCAGACTCCTTAGCATGTAAAAAAACAGGGATGTTAATACCTACCACATCACCACACAAGCCTGGTGTGGACAGTGGTGGAGTGGTGTTAGGGTGAGGTGAACACTGCATGCTCCAGTCAAGACTCAGGGACACAGAAGAGTCTGTTCATCAAGTATTGTGACTAATAGTAATGATGATGAGGAGTAAACAGTGTGGGGATTTGTGGGTTGTAGTGTTGCATTGGTGACAGGTTGTAGGGATACACTTGTGGATCTGTCTGGAGTGTAGTATGTAGTGTTGTGCGTGTTGTGTGTGTGTATATGTGTGTGTGTTGGTGCGTGAGAAGGAAAATATAAATTGTCTTTCCTTTGAAGGAGGAGGAGGTGGAGACGATCAAACAGGAGCTGGAAGAGTACTCGGAGGATGACGACAGCTTCCAGCAACTTCTGTCTAAGTAAGTGTTGAGTTCAAGTGTCCCCGAGGCAGTCAAGTCACCTGGGATGGTAGTTAGAGGGACCTGTAGTCTTGTGTGCCTGGTGATTGAGACCATTACTGTGTTTATTTAATTTGTTTGTTCTAGATCAGTGTGAAAAGATAGGTGATGATTTGTGGCTTTACTAAAGATCCACACTCCTCCCTCTGACGCAAGTGTTCTTCCCTTGCCCACACAGGCAGGAGATGGAGGAAGCAGAGCTGCGCCGCCGCCACCAGCAGGAGAGGGAGGCCTTCAGGTTACGGCGCCACCAGCGCCACCAACAGAAGCAGCGTCCAAAGTCACTCCAGCTGTCCTCCTCCCCCAGTCCATCAGCCCAGCCCCCGACACCCCCTTCTCCCCATGCTGCAGGGGAGGCCGGCAAGGGCAGCATAGATACAGCTGTGTCCTCTGACCACACCTCAGACATGTCTGGGGCGGGAGCAGGCAAGAAAGGACGCACCATCTCAGAGGACATGCTGGAGCTGGTGCAGAATCTGGGTGCACCGCGGCAGGTGGCGCGGCCGCCACCTGGCAAGATGACCCTCAACCAGATGATGGCACAGCAGAAGGCCTTGGCCAGCATGCCGTCTCAGGGGCAGCGGCCGGCATACCCTGGTGTGGGTGTAGCTGCAGCAGGGCCTTATCACACTTTCTCAGCGTTCCAAACATTCCCCCTCCCCTACCAACGGCTGTCCGACGCCTCTGGGGTGACTGGGCCCCATGCTGAAGATGGAGCTGCTTCCCTGCCAAGCAGCAGCAGCAGCAGTAATTTACAGCAGCAGCAACAGCAGCAGCAGCAGCAGCAGCAGCAGCAGCAGCAGCAGCAGCAGCAGCAGCAGCAACAGCCACAGCAGCCGCAGCCGCCGCAGCCAGCTGCCACAAGTGCCTCTTGGGTACATTGGCAACAGCAGTAGGTTTGGCCAACATTCCAAGTTCCCACTGACTGCTGGGAATCTCCATCTGTGATCCCATATATTTTTTTTGTTTCTGTTAACTCCCATCTGGAGCTGGACTCTGGTCGTCAGCAGTGGAAGCAGTGCCTTCCTGCTTGGCTAGTGAGGGGTACTAATGTATTGTCCCAAACTCACTGCTGCCATACAACACAGGGTGTGGAGGGGGGAGGGGGGAGGGAGACACAGTCTGGGCCAGCAGTGTTTCCATTGCCTGAGACAGAGTTGCCAACTAGTCACGTAATAGAAGGGATGGAGGAGGTCTGGCTCGCCAAGGTGCCTCTCGCCGGCTGGACTGTTGGTTGTTTACGCCGAGGTCCCTTGGTCATCCACTCTTTGTTTTCACTATGACTAGGTTTGTTGTTTGCTAGTGATTCTTTATTGTTTTGTTGTACTGTTCCACGGCCAAGAACGAGCCGGGTTCGCCTCGGCCCACCGAGACGGACACTGCCTTGGTCCGCCGTTTGTTGATATGACTAAGGGTCGACGTGTGTAAATGATGTAAAAATATGTACAGAGAGTCGTGTACAGTGAGGGGGATTGTGATGAATCTATTGCTGGAGGTGTTTGCTTCACCCTTGTTTTGGGCAAGCCAGTGCTGGCCGGTCTTCCATCAGCCGCTGGGGGGCAACGTGCTGCTGCCAGGAGCGGCGTGGCAGGCCCGGCAGGCCCGGCAGCTGTTACTTCTCGCCAGAGAGTCTCTGTCAGGATCGTCGGGCACTGCTGAAGGCTTTCTCTCATTTAGTCTGCATGTAGCACTGCTATAGTAAGGGACCTGGACACACTGACAGTAACCTTGTGATGACCATTGGTGCTACAGCCTTGCTTCACACAGCCTATAAGTTATGCAGGCGTCTCTCTACTAGTGCATACATTGGACTGGTCTTGATGCTGACAGCAAAACACAAGGACTGATGGACAGCAGAGTAGGAGGTTTGCTCCCTCCTCCTGTCCAGCAAGCATGCTCACCTTGCACACCACACCACACCACACCACACCACACCACACCACACCACACCACACCACACCACACCACACACACACACACACACACACACACACACACACACACACACACACACACACACACACACACACACACACACAGCTCATGAGGACCTTACTAATGAACGGCAGGCTTGCAGTAACATGGACAGGAATACACTGATGGCAACAGACCATCATGGAGACACTTAGTGGTTCCTGTAGCCATGGAGGAGTGTTAGTGGTGTACCCAAGGTGTGGTAGTGACTGGGGAGAGATGTAACAAACCCTCCCAATGATGTGTCTGTTGTGTGTTCACCATCATCGTCTTATTTCAACACATCAGCTTCAGCGTTACGCCTCAGAGCCGCCACAGTATAGTTCACTTCAATAATTAACGAATTGTATGTGGCGGTGGCCTTTTAGCCTAGTGACCCTTTGCTGTGGCCCCACCAACCATCCAGCTCCTCCCCAGCATGCATAAGCTGCGTGCCAACAGAGGTGTGTCTCGCAGACCAGTGCACCACCACCTCAGCGGTGTCTGCCTGGCACTTCCGCGCTTCACCAAGCTTAGAGACAACCAGACGATATTTAGCTAACAGCAATGCGCGCCTGCCTCCACCAAGAACTCTCCCTACCTAGAAGCAAACCGTTGTGGTGAGTGCGTCGTCACACCGCCGTGCTGGCCTGGGGTGGTGCTCTGCTTGTCCAGGTTTTTGCAGTCTTTGTAACCCAAGTAAAATTGGCTTTCTAGATTGCTGCCTCTATCCATTACTGAGTATTTATGTTACCTAGATTAATATTGTAATATATTTTATATTCAGTTTTGTAAGGCTTGAATTGTAAGTTACTAAGATTCCTTCCATTACTATTCTTAAGTTTGAATTGGCTGCTGCCTTGTTTGCACAGTTCATTTGTGGACAAAGTAACCCACTCTGGCTGCTGCATCACAGCCCTCAGCTGCCATATGTTGTCTGCCAGTTGAACAAGATTCCATGAAGTCCACTCTTTATTGTGCTGTAATATATCTTGTATGATAACTAGACTTATTAATAAAGTGGTGCAAAATTTTGTCTTCTATACCTAACTCAATGTGTTTGTGTGTGATTGGCTTTCTTCCTTCTCTTTCTTCTGAATTATCTTTTTAATGTACTTTAATGTAGTATCACAGTGCTCTCTCTCTCTCTCTCTCTCTCTCTCTCTCTCTCTCTCTCTCTCTCTCTCTCTCTCTCTCTCTCTCTCTCTCAAGTGCATAGGATAGAATAACACACACACATACACACACAAATTATAGTTTAACGAAGTAAAAAAAAAAACGACCACATAATATTATGCGAAAGGGAATAGAATAGACCAGTGGTTCTCAAACTATGGGTCGCGACCCAAAGTTGGGTCGCGAGATCAATTTTGATGGGTCGCAGGGACACAGGAACATTAACATGCTTTCAGTGTCTCAGTGTATTTCAGTTACTAAATTGAATTATTATTCTTTAACCACAAATTACTTTTGTTATGTATGTTCATCTTCCCCCCACCTCCCTCCTCCTGGGCACCACGTAATGGTGTCTCTGACAGGAATGACTCCTGTATCAAACGCGTATGTTGGACTGGCAGTGGGACCATGCAGGCTCGTGTATATAACTTTATATCATTGTACATTTTCTTTCTCTTTACCTTACTCTGGGTCGCGAAGGAATGAAATGTTCCAAATAGGGTCGCTCATGAAAACGTTTGAGAACCACTGGAATAGACCAAAGACGGGAAGCCAGCTCTTTGGTTATTTATATATATATATATATATATATATATATATATATATATATATATATATATATATATATATATATATATGTATGTATATTACCTGCAGTCTGAAACCTATTTTCCAGTTGACCCATTTTTTTATTTATTTTATTATTATTTTTTTTTTTTCCTTTTCTTCAAAGCGATATGTAGGGGCTTGGTAGAGATGAAAAAAAAATAATGAAGGGAAAAACAAGTCGAAGAGCATACATGTGGCAAGAGAGGAGCGGTTTTTTTTTATAGTATACAGTAAGCCACGATTGGGAATTTTCAGAACTAACCCACCAACCGACCACCAGATGTCCTCGCTGTTACATGTCCCCTACTGACGAGCTTAAAATATTGTCATAGTAAATTACAGATGCACACAGATGAATATAAAGTTGGTTATTGCGACACTATTTTAATTATCTATTGACTTGTATATCCTGTGTGGATAATTTTGGGAGAAGTTGGTTAAAACAAATATTTTTTTGTGATTATCTAGTAAATCTGCTATCATTACCTTGAATACGGCATATCACAAGTCTAAAATCTACTGATTTGGACAATAAAAAAGCTAAAAAATTTGATTGTGCTATGCAATATGACAAAATACATTCATTGATATTGTGATATATGGATATAGTTATTTCCGTGGGGAGTTTGGCATCTTTCACGAGGCGAGCGACGAGGCAAAGATCGAGGAACCAAAACAAACCTCACTCGGCCCTCAGGAGTCGGGATTTCGCATTGTCTCCGCTTTACCATGGCAATTCCAGACCACCACCAGGGAAAATGGTATAATGCGAAGGCAGGATACGGTTTCATCACGGACCAACGAACGGGGAGAGACGTCTTTGTACACGCCACAGGACTCTCGAGGCCTCTTAAGGAGACTCTGCCAACGGAAGGGGACAAAGTCCTTCTGAAACTTTGTGAAGGCGCAAAAGGATCCGAGGCAAGAGATGTGGCTTGGGACGGACCACCTTATCGTCAACCAACAAAAAAGAAGACGAAGACAAAGATACCACACAGAACTGATGAGAAGGACGTGCAGGCAAAAATATGGGCTTGCATATACACAGCCAAGGCCATTGCAGGAGTGGACAACCGCCGACTACAAGACCTACTTCCGCTACTCCTGCAGCACAACGGCCTTCCTGCTATTTACATTCCCAGGACTGCCTTTGACGTCCCCCACCGCTCCATGCAGAGGCCAACACGTCGAGCCCCTCCAGCTGACCACCGTAGGGAGGCGCTCGATGTGGACGAGCACTGCCAAAACCAAACAATAGTTGAGGTGGAGGGAGTTGAACCAAAGGTGGAAGAAGAAGAGGAAGATAAAGAGATCGATGTCAAACATGTTGAAGAGGACGACAACATGGAGTACGGTGACGAAGATGAAGAACAAGAACGTGTGCACGTCACAGCAAAGACAGGAACAGCCGACACACCTCAGCCCACCCCACGGACACGGGAGACTAGATCGTCGCCAGCCGCAGTCAAAAGAACAGCCCAGTCACCCACTGCAGACCGGGAGAAAGCTGCAAGAGAAAAACAAGAAACAATGCGCGCGGTCCTGGCGATGTTGGAAAATCTTAAAAGAGCCAACCCACACGTCATACTTCCTCCCATAAACATCAAGATAGACGAAGAAGATTCGGCTCTGCCAACACAACAAGAAGAGTGGATGACACAAACAAAAAACAAATAAATGACCAGCATGGGGGACAGCCCCCTACCCTTTTAGCTCGCTCTGTACTTCTTCCTTTCACCCAAACTATCTCTTCCCTAGCTAGCTAGCTAAACTCTTCTTTCACCGATCTGTCTATCCCTCCTAAAAAAAAAAAAAAAAAAAAAAAAAGTCGGGACTGTCATGCGAGAAGCAGGAAACCACAGCGATGCCATCATCATGATGTGTGCCTTTCTGTGACAATAGATGTGGGGGCCACAAATTCCCAAATGAAGTTGGAGTGAAGAAACAGTGGATAGTTGCTATAAGGAGGGACAAATGGTACCCTACTCCAGCCAGCCGAGTGTGTTACAGGCACTTCTCTGAGGAGGATTATTTCACTACCACAGTCATTGGTAAGACATATTGAACGTATTTGCTTTTGGTGGTAAACGTGAAAGAAGAGGCATATACCGAAAAACACTAAGTACATAATTTATTTATTTTTTTTTTATTTTTTTTTTTTCGTAACCGCTTCCCCACTCTTCCAATATAGGTTGGGATGTATGCCTATACTCTTACTAGCAGGTTATGTCACATCATGCATGCAGATTTAACAAGGAAAAGCTGGAGATCATGATAAAAGTGCAGTTTGATATAATACACACCCTTGTTTCCCTCTTCTATCACAAACACATCTGGGGAAACTATCTTTGAGTCGGGGAATCAAAGTGAAGCATTTTTGTCATTTCTGAAAGAATTTATGGATTTTTTTTTAATAAGAAATTTCTATGCTATCCTAACATACCTTAACCTAACAACTGGTGATGGGCTTTGCTTCCCATCAGTCCTTAGAGCTTCCTTAGGTTAACTTACTGTAAGATAATGCTAGGTTAGATTAGTAACCTTAATGACACTGTCCTTATATAGTGGTTCCTCTAGCTCTCCTCTTTTCCCAGCTCTTTAACTTAACTGATATGACGTACAAATGAAAACATGATTACCAAAATTAACCTAACCACACTATTGGTCAGAAGGGTTCTGATGAACACATATCAGAGGTGTGTTGCCTCAATTAGGTTTTGTTTGCTAGGTTAGGTTTAAGTTAGGGTTAGCTAAGGTTAGGTTAAAGTTAGGATTGGGTTAGTTTTAGTTATCATATTTTCATTCCCACATCATGTCGGCTGAGTGAGAACTGCAAAGGGGAATCTGGGAAACAAGGCATGCTGAAGGGACCATTATATTAGGACAGTGCCACTTTAAGGGAGGTCCAGGGGTTGTTAGGAACTGGAGCTGGTTGTTAGGATAGCCTAGAAATTAAGTTTTATAAAATACTGTTTCTCATCCTGCTGTTTGGAAGGTCAATAGGGAGTATTGGTTAAAAACTGGAAATATGTTATTGGGTATTATATCCAATATTCCATTATTGTTTTCCGTTTTTATTTGTTAGTAACATCATGTATAATTGCTCTTTTCAGGTAAGACAATTGAACGTAAGATTTTGAAGCCTGGTGCAGTTCCTTCGCAGTTCAGCTGGACCCAGCCACTTTCACCATCAGTGAAAGCTAGGATGAAAAGAGCTCAAAAAAAGGAGAGAAGTGGCAATGTTTCACAGAAATTAATCCTGTGTCACTCTAAAGATGATTTTGATGTTGGTGCAGAGTTTGAAGTGGGTGCAACAGTCCTTATGGATGACTGCGGGAAAACAAGCGAAACTGCCCTTGCATTGTAAGTAAAGGCGGGTTCATACATGTCAATTTACAAATTAAATTGCAAGTTGGTAGAGTGGCACAGAGGTAGATGACAGAATGTCTATACTATGGTAGTGTTTGTAGAGTTTCTGACTGAATACCAGTGCCTAGCGACTGGAAAAAACAGTTGCAAAACAAGATCATGTCAGTCTTGTTCAGTCGATTTGTGACTTTGTTTACGTTGTAACATCATGGAGAAAGATTTGAAAATGTGGTGCCATTGTAGAGAAGATTTTGGAGTTGGTGAGGGAAAAAGAACACACCTAGGACCCTAAAAGTGAACTATACAGCAAAAAAAGCTTATGCAAATGGTCATTGGATAAGAAAGCTGCCACTCTTTGGTGACTGCTTCCTTCTATGCAGGTTGTTGTTGGAGGTGAGAATTGAATACTTGTCAGGATTTAATTTGATCGCAATCATCATTGTCACCAGAAGAAGACATCTTGTTGAGTAGCTGTTTGTTTACATTCACTTCCTGCCAAGCCACTTCCTACTTTCTTAGTTCTGGAAATATTCTAGACTTGGTTCTTACTTCCGAGCATGATTGTGTATCTAGACTTGACAGGATTGCTCCACCTCCAAGTTGTAGCCATGTAGGTATTCATTTTACACTAACATTTTCATCTACCTCCTCTACTGTTATCCCTCCTGATCGTTTTGACTGGTTTCGTTGCAATATTATTTGTCTAGTGTGGACTGGGATTCCTTATTTTGTGGTCACAATGTAGATCAATGTTACGCTAAGTTTACAGAGATTCTATCATGCCTTCACTGTGTTTGTTCCAGTCCAGTCAAATTTTGATAGATCTAGAAAACCACCTTGGGCCAGATTTGTATCAAAGGATCTCCAGAGGAGACGGAGTAACTTGGCACAACTACAAAGCTTTTAAGAAGCTCACATGGTCGAAATTCCCTTTTAACCATGAGGAGCTTGTTTCTTTTTAGGGATCTAAATATTCACCATAAAAACGAAGTTAACCTTGCAGTTATTAATTATGAGCGTTCCATAGCTACCTCTGATGATACCCATAGGTTTCACAGTTAGGAAAATGATCAATCCCCCTATAGTTGGCCCTCTCCTGGCTGATGGGTCTTGGGTAGAGGACTGTAATAACTAGTATGGCAGATTGCTTGGTACAGTGTTTTTCATCAGTGTTTGTCCGAGGGTCACTGCCAGATCCTCACTCCCGTCAAATAGCTGACTCTCATTTTTGTTTCCAAGGAATTCACTGTAAATGATGTTATAGTGGCTTTGAATAAGATTTAATTGTCCTCTAGTTGTGGTCCTGATGGCCTCCCCCAGTATTGTGTTCAGGAAGTGTGCCCCTGCCTTATGCTATCCTTTGTATCTCATCTTCTGTAAAAGGATTTCTTCTATGAACGTTCCCTCTGTCTGGTAATTTGCTAATGTTATGCCTATTTTTAAACAGGGTTCACACTACAGGCCTATAAGTCTAACCTCTGTCTGTTCTAAGACACTTGAAAGGTTCATTACCTCTCAGCTTTATATTTACCTGGACAGTAATAACTTGCTTTCTATATCCCAATTTAGTTTTCGTTCTGGATTTTCTGTTTTTGATTAACTTCTCCTTACCTATGATTATGTTAGTTTTCATCTTGACCAAGGCTCAGATGTGGATGTTCTACTCTTCGGTTACAGTAAGGCCTTTGATGATGTAAACCACCATGTCTTATTATCAAAATTTTTTCAAATTGGTATCAGAAATCCACTACTTGGCTGGATCTGTGATTTTCTTACTAGTCGGAAAAGTTGTTGTTTATCACTCCTCTAATCATGTATATGATGTTCCTAGTGGTGTTCCCCAGGGCTCAGTCCTTGGTCCCCTATTGTTTTTTTATCTATATTAACCATGTCACTGCTGATCTTTATTGCAAATCAGTTTTGTTTTGCCAATGCTCTCAAACTGTATCTTGCCGTTCCATCAAAGAAATCAAGTGCTTGTGATGTTATTATGTTTTTACAAAATGATGTCTCGTTGCTATACCAAAGAAGTCTGTCTTGGGGTCTTTCCTTTTCCATCAACAAATGTGCTTGTATACAGTTCTCAAGACTCATTCTAGCTTCTCACCATGTCTACCTCCTAGGAAATCACCCCATCCCTCACAAAGATTCTGTTTGATACCTAGGCATTCTATTTGACTCCTCATGGAAATTCCACCTTCATATCTGTGAAATTTGCTGCGAAGCTAATGGTGTTGCCAGCAACATTCTTAGAGGCACCTTATGCAGATCACCTTTCATGTATCATATTTTTTCATGCATGTTTGGCCAATTATTGATTTTGGTAGTGTTGTTTGGAATACTGGCTTCTTGGATGATGTACACATGTTAGAATTTGTTCAGAGGAGGTAGACTAATAAGGTTGAAGGTTTTGGTGACCTACCATACTCAGAAAGATTATCTAGACTGAAATTGTTTTCTATTAAGGGTAGATTGCTGAGAACTTATGTGATTCAAGTGTGGAAGATTCTGAGTGGTTTGAGTCTTCAACTAAATGGTCTGTTTTCTAGAGCAACTTTTAGTAGAACAAGGGGTCACAGCTTGAAGGTCTTAGTGCCTCATCACTCCACTGATGTCAGAAATAGTTTCTTCTCATTAAGGGTTATCAGCACCTGGAATTCTCTACTTGAATTAGTGGTGTCAGCTCAATCTCCCCACCAGTCTTTCAAACATTTGCTTGAACAATTCCTGGGTCATTGTCTTTATGAGTATTGTTAGCTATAGGCCTGTATGGAGTTATGTTCTGCATCTGAAATTAGCCAACCGTCCTGCAGTCCTCCAGTGGTACACTAGTAGTTTTGGTTGGAAGATGCAGAAGTGACAGATGAGGGATCAATACCCTCATCTTGGTAAGAAACCAGTCGATACTTCCCAGTCGCTATGTGTGAACGTGTTCGGACTAGAAAAGCTCAGTCGATACTTCTAGCGACTTGCAATTTCAGCCGCAAATTGACGTGTGAACCCGCCTTAACTCCTCCAACCACTACAAAACGTCCACGGCGTAAAAAAAAAAAAAAAATTAGAATAAAATACCGTCCGTCAACTCATCCAAGACAAGCTGTCACTCAAATTTTGAAGGACATTAAATCAGCGTTCAGTCTTTTGATCACGCTTTTGTGTAAGTGTCAGCATCAGTCTGACTCGGTCAATCTTCCCTCCAACCTATCCGCACGGCCTTGTGCCGCTCACAAACATATCAAGTACAAATATATGAGATGTCAAAGA
>NC_059257.1:6310254-6382754 GCF_017591435.1 Portunus trituberculatus | reverse complement strand
AAACAAACCTTAAAAGGTGACAAATAATGTTTAATAAAATGCAAAGCAAATCTTAAAACTTATCAAAGAGTGTCTGGTAAAAATACAAAATGCCTTAAAACTTAACCAAATAACACCCAATAACATACAAAACATCTTAACAGTTAAGCAAATAGCATATGATAAAAATACAAACGGCCTTTAAAACTTTCTTCTAAAAAAGCATGACACCCAATAGCATAGCATAACAACCAAGTAGAGTCACATACACCAATACAAATACGATAATCTTGATAAATGTTTAGTATATCGTTGATGTAACCACACAGCTCATTTAGATAATTACTTTCCTGGAGAAGTTCACCCAGGTCAGTGAATGTCAACATCTGGTACCTGTCACGGCAGTGTGCTGACAAAGGACACTCTATAAGGACATGATTTTCTGTTTGTACCTGCATACCATCGCACTGACAGACGCGCTGTTCACGTTGGGTGCGACTCAATGTCCCAACCTCTACCTGAAGGTTGTGAGACATGAGGCGGAGTTTTGTGAATGATTCTCGCTTATAGTCCATAATGAAACTTCTTGTCTTATACCAACCGGGAGTATGTACACTCCTCCCAGCTTCATATTCGGCCACCAAGAAAATACCACCCACATCTGCCCCTCAGTCTCTGTGTCCACACGACTGATGCTTTCTGCCAGCTTGCTCTTCACCAGCATCACTATGCCACCCCGATGCTGGCCTTCTCTTGACACGTTCCTGTAGAGAGTAAATCCAGGCACGCTCGAGTTGAAATATTTCTTTGCTTCTAATATCCACACGATGTCAGACTTGAGAATGAATTCAAGTATTTCGGGGTCTTGGAGTTTGTCTTTCATACCAGCAATGTTCCAACAGCATAACTCTAGTTTCGTTGTGGTCTTTCTTGCTGGAAAAAATGCGGCATGAATCTGTCAATTATAACTCCTTCTCTTATTAACACGCAGTTCTTCCAGTCATAAGTAATGTTTACACCAACATTTTCTGCTTTTTCCTTCTCTTCACGTTCCTTCTTTCTCAAACGTGCGGTCTCTCTCCTCACTGATGGGTGAACATCCTTCTTGATGTACACAGTTGATGCACACACACACACACACACACACACACACACACACACACACACACACACACACACACACACACACACACACACACACACACACACACTTCTTATAGAGGAAAACTAAACAATTCAAAGAACTAGAATAAAAAATAAAGGAATAAATGAATAGAAATAAACAAAAAGGAACCATGACAAGATTTACACACACATATTTTGTTTCCTCCTTTGTTGTTAGTTCTGAGTCACTAGATAGCTTTAAAGAGGACTAGACAGATATGTGGATAGGAATGATAGGTGGGAATAGTTATGTATATTTCTTAGAGGGACAGCTTCATGTAGGCCTGATGATTTGTAGCTTCCCTTATTTACTTATATATGAGCTGTCATCAATCACTGTTACTGCATCATTCATACCTTTCTCTGGTAAACTCTGAAATTCTCCACTTGCATCTATATTTCCAGCCTCCTATGGCTTGTTTTCATTTAAGAGGAAGGTTTGATACATTTTTCCCTTTTTTCTTTGGCTAACTCTCAGATCTGCAAAGGGGACTGGCAACTAAGTGAACCTTTTTCTTTTTTAATTTTATATTGCCCTCTTACATAAAGAGAGAGAGAAAAAAAAATACCCTCACCTCACCACCACCACCTCACACAGATGAAGAGTCAGGCCTGGAGACGGAGTATGTGTTTGAGGAGGAGGACGGCATCTCGCTGGAGGAGACCATTCTGGCCCTCACCAAGGAGCTTGGCCTGCACCGCCAGGTTAGCGATGGAGCCAAACACCTGGAGGACGAGCTGCTTAAGATACAAGGTAAAGGAAAGAATGCTGGAAAATTAGGGTAGAACTAAGAAATAGAGGAAAGGAAGATAGAAACAAGAAATGGAAGGGAAACTGTTGGAAAGGAAAAAAATAAATAACATCTAAAAAACATAACCAACAAAATTAAAGTTGAAATGGAGAAATAACAGCATGGGAGCACCTTATCAGCCAGGTGTGTTGCAGGTGTATACAGGTAGCAACACACTAGGATACAATAAAACTTGACCTGGAGACTGTGTGAAGGATTTTAGAGAGAGAATAAACAGAGGAATAAGAATGTGGAATAATTGTAAGACCAGTGAGAAGAGTAAATAAGACTTGGAAATTTTACAGAGAGAAAGATATAGGTGGTAAAGGGACATTAGAATAGAGAGAAGAGGACTGGTTAGAAGAAAGTGAGAGATGGAGGAAGTTAGGAGACCATTGGAAGAGTATAAAAAACCTTTGTGTGTGTGTGTGTGTGTGTGTGTGTGTGTGTGTGTGTGTGTGTGTGTGTGTGTGTGTGTAATTCACCACCACGGTCGCCTGCTGGTCACCCAGCCAGTCTTCCCCATTACATAGTGAGCTCAGAGCTCATAGACCGATCTTCAGGTAGGACTGAGACCACAACACACTCCACACACCGGAAAGCGAGGCCACAACCCCTCGAGTTACATCCCGTACTTATTTACTGCTAGGTGAACAGGGGCTACACATTAAGAGGCTTGCCTATTTGCCTCGCTGCCTCCGGGACTCGAACCCAGACCCTCTCGATTGTGAGTCGAGCGTGCTAACCACTACACTACATGGTGTGTGTGTGTGTGTGTGTGTGTGTGTGTGTGTGTGTGTGTGTGTGTGTGTGAGAGAGAGAGAGAGAGAGAGAGAGATAGGAAGATGACACTGAAAGCTTCACCTAACACATTCCCATATTCCAGATAGCTTCAGTAAACTTGAGTCAGAATACAGCAAGACAGAAACAAGCCTGGACAGTGTGCGCAAAGATTTCTACAACACATTCCGACTCGAGATTATGGTGAGTGCAATGTTTGTGTGTGTGTATGTATGTACGTGTTGATGGAGGAAATTATTTAACTCGAGCTGCTAATGACACCTTATTGAGTCACTATTTAACTTGGTCTTGTTTTAGGGAGACTGACTTGGTATATGTATGTTGTGGTAAAAGTTGTAATGTGTAAACTTGAGGATTAGGAGTTGTACTGATCTTTACTGTACTTAAGCTAACCATCTTATCCAAAACAGTGGCAGCAACCCCTGGACATCGGCCCCTCAAGCACCCTCACACAGCAGGATGGGGTGAGTACAACAGCTGGCCATGTACAGCCACAGCACCAAGAAAATGAAGTTATAAACATTGGAAACATTTTAACTGCACACCTTTCAGAAAACAGATAAAACATTGTAACCTATTCGCTTCCCATTACAGAAAGAAAGTAAAGATAGAATATTTTAGCCTTCCTGTCAGAGAGTAAAGAGACAACATACTAATAAACTAGGAAGAAAGTAAATGGACATAACATTTTAACCTTCCTTCCGATACTCCACCGCACTGAAAGATGATGATGACACTCATAAACTAGAAAGAAAATAAACAGACAGTATTCTAACTTCCTTTTCCATCCCCATCACCCACAAAAAATAGACAAACATACATACTCATAAACTAAAGAAAAATAATACTAAAATACTCCTAATACTACTACTAATGATACTTAAAACAGAACATTCTAACTTTCCCTTCCTTTTCTTAGAGCGGAGAGGTGATAGCAGAGTCATCAGTGGTGGTGCCCAATGAAAACCTTCCTCCCGTGGGTCCCCTGCAGCGATGGGAACTGGCGCCCAATGAGATGGTGTACGCAATGAAGTACTCTCTCTTTGCTCGCTGGGTCCAGGCACAGATCATGGAAGTGGAGACAAGGAAGCCCAATGTAAGAGTGTTATTGTAATTTTTGTGGCCTTGCATTAACCCCCTTCAGTACCATGACATGTTTTCATATTCATTCTGCTTACGGTTTGGTGATTTTGTACAGCTTTAGAAACATGTGGGGATTAAAATAGTGAAGACTCTGGCCATTAATCTTCTGATCTCCAAATACCCATCCTAGTGTAAATAAAATTGTCTAATCACAGCAATTCATGATAAAAATGCATTACAGTACTGAAAGGGTTAAACAGACTAGAATAAGATGGTTAGTTAGATCTTGTGGTTTTTGTAGTTTGGCGTTGGAAAGAAATTAATAATGTCTTGTAGTAAATTCTTGTGGTGTTGCATTAAAAAGACTGAAATAAGATAGTTGATAAGGTCTTCTAGTTTTGTGTTTGAAAAGAAATTAATGTGAAAAAGCTGCTATAGTGAAATCTTGTGGTCTTACATAAAAAAAGATCAAAAGTAAGACATTTAAAACCTAACTTACTATAACCCCATAGAACACAAATTACCGAATCCGCTACAACCGCAACGCCAAGGGAGGAGGTCTTCCGAGGATCATACCGGGCCGGCAGCTGGCGTACTACGAGCCCTGTGCCACCCGTATCCCGGTCGGCACTCGCATCATTGCCAAGTACAAAGACGATGACCCCAAGAACACAACAATCTCTGGGTCCTTTTATGTGGGGATTGTGGCAGAGATCCCAACCGTTGCTAATAAGTACAGGTGAGAGACCAAGGAAGGAAAATAAAGGTAGAATGTTTTAATCTTCCCTTGCCTTCTTGTCACTGAGTAAAAAGATAAATTCATAAACTGGAGAGCAAATAAATGGAGAACATTCTAACTTCCCCTTCTCTTCCTGTCACAGACCAGAAAGAGAGAGGGAGAGGGATGGACTTGCTTACTACTAAATTGGTGACTTGTTTTTAGGTGTTTATTCTATTATTGAGTAGGTTTTTCTAGGTGTAATCTCAAATATGGGACTCATCACTCTTCCTGCACGTGCTGGAATTCACACATCACCCACCATCACTTTTGTCTGAGCCCATCACCACTCACCATTAACCAAACATTGTCCCATCACCACTACCCTTTTGTCACCACTGTTAATCCCCCTCATTGTCCCATCACCACAACCTCCACTTATCACCACCCATTACTTCCCTCCACACACTGTCCCCTTACTTCTCAACCCCCTACCTATCACCACACTGTCTCATCACCACTCATTACCACCCTTCTCACACTGTCCCTTCACCCAGTCACCACCCATTACTGCACCCTTACACTGTCACATCACCACTCCCATCACCAGTCACCATTACCCACCATTCCATAGGTACCTGATTTTCTTCGATGACGGCTACGCGCAGTACGTCCACCATGCTGATATCCGAGTGGTGAGTGAGTCCTCGGCGTGTTCGTGGGAAGATGTGTCGTCGGATTCGCGTGAGTTCATCAAGGAGTACCTGCAGATGTACCCCGAGCGCCCCATGGTACGCCTGCAGAAGTGGAACTATGTCAAGACTGAATGGAATGGTACGTTGTGGTGTTGGTGTCGTTGTTGCAATGTTATTGCAATGTCATACTTTTCCTTAATTTTTCAGTGTCATGTCAAGACTGAGTGAAATGGTGTGTTGTGGTGTTGATGGTGTTGTTCACTTCCTTCGTTTCTATTTCTTTTATGTTTTTCCACCCTTTTTATTGCTGTCTAGCACATTTTTCCTTAATTTTTCTAACCACTTTTTTTTTTTTTTTTTTTTTTTTTTTTTTTTGCTAGAAATTATAAAATGTACTTTTATGTATACTCTCCCTTCCAATTGATGCTTACGAAGACTACATTGCTTTTAGTGTTACGAATTGTTACATACCATAGTGAAAGACAATATTGTTGATCTTAATCTCTTCAGTACCAGGATGCATTTCCATATTCATTCTGGTTACTATTAGGTGATTTTATACAGCTTCACAAACTCAAGTTAGGATTAGAATAGTAAAGACTGACCATTATTCTCCTGACCTCCAAAGACCTTTCCTAATGCAAATAAAATGGTCTGATCGCACCCCAAAGATTAAAGTAAAAATGTATCCCAGTATTGAAAGAGTTACATGAAGATACAACAAGACATGAGCAGCTAACCTAACCATCCATTCACAGGTCGCTGGTGGAGGGCACAGGTGAAGGAGGTGGACGGTTCGCTAGTCAAGATGTTCTTCCCTCCGCTGGAAGGTCGCTGTGAGTGGATCTATCGCGGCTCCACTCGCCTCAGTCCACTTTTCCACAAGAAGATGAACATACAGGCCCAGGCAGAACAACCTGTGCGGACCATCAGGAGGAGGACAGCTGCACTCCCAAGCAGGGTGTGTGTGTGTGTGTGTGTGTGTGTGTGTGTGTGTGTGTGTGTGTGTGTGTGTGTGTGTGTGTTTTGATATGGCTAGGAATGGAAGAGGTATCTGTGTGTATGTGTGTGAGATAGAGGCTTGAATGGTGAAAGACTGATGTGACAATATAGGGAGAGGAATGTGCGAGGATTGATTGGTGAAAAGTAGAGAAATGACAGGACAAGTAGAGGTGTGTCTGTGTGTTTGTGTTGCTTGATTGGTGGTGTGTGACAGGAGGGTGAGAAGGTATGTGTGTGTCTTACGAGTGAGTGAGTGTGAGGGTTAAGTGGTGGAACACATTTACTTTTTAACAGTACAAACATTAGTCGGTATTGTGAGGTGTTGATGCAGTGTGACTTTACAGGCGGTGGTGGAGTATGGCACCTTCGGACAGGACCAGGACCTGGATGGCGCTGCACCAGGTATTACCATACTGTCATTCCCTCCACCCATGCTGCTCATGGATAGACTAACCTAATTCACCACTTGCCAACTCAACCTAACCATTACTTTCTGAAATTACACACATCATATTATTCTTTGGGCTTTTTTCTGTACTGGCACATCAATGGTCTTTTTTGTTTTGTTGCCTGTGACCAGTGAGCCTCTTAAGTTAAAATATGAATAAGTAAGTACATTTCTCTAGAGTGTAGTGGCCAAAGACAATGTTAAGGACACATACAGAAGTCACACACTTTTAGTGTGTGACTTCTTTTAGTTTAATGTAGTGGCCAACTCTCCCTCAGAGATTTGTAGATAGTGAGTTAAAGTGATGAGATACATGACAGCTTGACAAAACACAGATGCCTCAAGCTCACAAGCCTTGTATCCGTCCACTGCTCCAGCCGTGTCTGCCCCATCAAGCGAGATGCCTGGCCAGCCCCGCTCGGTGGCCAGGAAGAGCACCTCCCGCCCCTCCCGGCCTGGCACGCCGCCCAAGGAGGTGTTGCTCAAGGTGGAACAGGAGTCGAGGGGCTTCACCAATGTGAGTATTTGAACCTCCTTTGTTTTAGTGCTCAGTGTATCTCATGGTACTTTATTATGTGTTTGTGTGTGTGTGTGTAAGTGTGCATGCATGTGTGCTAACTATGTCCATGTATCCACAGCAACATTCCTTCCAAGACAAAGTGGTCAAGTTTACCAACCACCTGTGCACCTCGCAGTGTCTGGGTGCCGGTGACAGCATGAAAAAGTACAAGGGCCTGTCTCCACTCCTGCAGCCACTCCTCTTTGGCTGGCGCAGGTAATATGACAGCCTTTTTTAGAGACCTGAAGGCAAATCTTTGCTTGTTCCTTCTCTAATACCGATATGGACATCATGTCAGTAGAATAACTAGTAGTAGCACCTTCAGAACACTCTCATGATTTCTAAGAGACTTGACAGATTTATACTCCCGGATGGTTTTGAAGAGACTTGTTTTATCTCCATGATGCCTCAAAAAGTAACAGTTCAAGTAATAGCAGTAGTAGTAGTTGTAGTAACACTGAGACTATGCACCAACAGACCCCCTCCTTTCCTAGACAGTTTGTGAAGATTTGCCGCAAGACCGTCAACCGCTACGAGATTTACTATACAGCTCCATGTGGGCGGCGACTGGGGAGCATTGAGGACGTCTTCAAGTACCTGCTGATGACTGAGTCGAACCTGGAGGTGGACTGCTTCTCCTTTGAACTGAGTGTCATGGTTACACATGAGTGGGAGCCCTTCAAGAAGATTGTGGACATTGAGGTGCAGTGTTGTGTGTGTCTTGTAGATAGAAGGATGATTGCATATTGCTTTAAGAGAGGTGCATTGTTGTGTGTGTGTGTCTTGTAGACAAAGGCTGGTTACATATTGTTGTAAGAGAGGTGCAGTGTTACGTGTGTTTCTTGTAGATAGAAGAATGAATAACAGACAGGTGTGGTTTGATTGATGACATTTACAGTAGGTGGTGTTAGCTGAGTCATAGATGGAAACAGGATGGGGAGTGTTGGTTTCGGTTAAAGAAGAAACATAAATAAATTCAGTAATCTGCAGTCTCTCTCTCGTGATAGGTAAATTTTTCAGCCCCTTTCATGACAAACACAACCATTTTTCTATCCCTTTCATGGCAACCAACCATTTTCCATCTCCTCTCATAAACCAAAAACACACACACACACAGCCCGGTAGCTCAGTGGTTAGAGCGCTGGCTTCACAAGCCAGAGGACCGGGGTTCGATTCCCCGGCTGGGTGGAGATATTTGGGTGTGTCTCCTTACACGTGTAGCCCCTGTTCACCTAGCAGTGAGTAGGTACGGGATGTAAATCAAGGAGTTGTGATCTTGTTGTCCTGGTGTGTGGTGTGTGCCTGGTCTCAGGCCTATCCAAAGATCGGAAATAATGAGCTCTGAGCTCGTTCCATAGGGTAACGTCTGGCTGTCTCGTCAGAGACTGCAGCAGATCAAACAGTGAATTACACACACACCAGTTCTCATGACTAACCCTCCCTTCCCTTTCCCAGGACTTCAGTAAGGGTGAGGAGAATGTTCCCATCTCCTGTGTCAATTCTCTGGAGGAAGTGCTACCTCAGGAACTCAGGTACTGCAATGTTCGTATTCCCACCGAGGATGTCCCCTTAGATCTGGACCCGGACTTCTTGGTGTGTTGCGACTGTACTGATGAGTGTAGGGTGAGTATTGGATGTGTTGGGACTAGTTTGTATTCTGGTTTATCTTATATTTGTACTTTGATAGGTGTTTGGTGAGTGTTGAAGAATATTTGGGTTCTTTTATGCATTCGTGTCTTCTATTTGATTGAAGGTATGGTGATTTTGAGAGCATGTTGATACCTGTTTTTATTCTTGCTTATGTTCTGTGTTTTGTTGAGTCAAGTTGAGTATTTGGAGTTACATGTTCTCATACTTTTTTGACTTCCTGGTGTGTTGCAACTGTACTGATGAATGTTGGGTGAGTATTGGGTGTGTTGAGACCTGTTTGTATTTGTTTTGTGTTGGGTGAGTGGTGGTAAAGATTGGGTGTTTTGGGGTTCTTTTCTGTGTGTTTAATTGAGTGTAAGATATGTATTAAGGTGTGTTGAGACCTGTTTGTCTTCTGTTTGGGTTTGGTGGGTGTTGGGTGAGTGTTAGAGAGTATTTGGGTGTTTTTCTTATGCTCTTGTGTCTTCAGTGTGTTTAATTGAGTGTAAGGATATTAGGGTGCGTTGAGACTTGTTTGTATTCTTGGCTGGATATTTTTACTGGGTTTAGTTAGATGTTGGTTGAGTGTTGGACAATATTTGGGTCCTTTTATGCTCTTGTGTTTTTTCTGTGTTTAATTGAGTATAAGATGAGTATTGGAGTTTGTTGGGACCTGTTTGTATTCTTGTTTGTCTTCTGTTTGTGTTGTGGTGGGTGTTGGAGAATCTTTGTGCCCTTTTATGCTCTTGTGTCATCTGTTTAATTAGTGTATGGTGATTTTGGGAGCATGTTGAGACCTGTTTTTATTCTTGCTTATCTCCTGTCTGTGTTATTGAGTCAGGTTGAGTGTTTGGACTAACATGTACTCATACTTTTCATCCTTCTGACTCTTCACAAACAAATATTAGTTCTTCCTCTTACTCTTCCTTTTCATCCTACATTGTATTGCATGCCTGGGGGACTTCTTGTACACAACCACTACATTACTTAGCCTCACTTTCACCCCCAGGACAAGAGTAAATGTGAGTGTTGGCAGCAGACCATCGCCAACACCAGGATTCTGGAGCGACAGGAGAACCAATCCGCTGGCTACACATACCGTCGCCTCTTTGAGCAAGTCCAGAGTGGCATTTATGAGTGCAATACAAAGTGAGCGGCTTATAGACTGGGTGGGGCTTGGAGGTGGTAGTTGGCTGGGTGGAACTGGGAGTGTTTGGTTGGCTGGATGAAGCTGGAAGGTGATTGATAATGTGGTTAAACTGGAGGTGGTTGGTAGACTGGGTGAGACTGGGAGATGGATGGCAGACTGGATGAGACTGGGAGGAGCTTGTTGGTTAGGTAGGACTGGGTGAGGCAGGGAGATCGTTAGCAGACTGGGTGAGGCTGAGAGGAAATGGCTGGCAGACTGAGTGAGGCTGGGAGGAACTGGTTGATAAGTTGGTGCTGGTAGTGGATAGGTGAGGCTAGGAGAGAAAAAAAACAGGTGCAAGAGTCTATACAGGTGAAAATAAGACAGTGAAAATCTAATATAAAAAACCTAGACAATTTTCTGCACTGACCAACATACAACAGGTAACTAAATAATCCCACTCAGTAACCTAACCTAATTTCCAACAGGTGTAAATGCAGCAACCACTGTCTGAACAAGGTGGTGCAGCATCCTCTCCGGCTCAAACTGCAACTGTTCAAGACTGCGCGTCGTGGCTGGGGCGTCCGCACTCTGCATGATGTTCCCCGAGGAGGCTTCATCTGTGTGTACGTCGGTCGGATGCTGAACGAGGCCATTGCTAACGAGGTGATCAAATTGTCCTTCATTTTTAGTGTTGTTCTTTTCCTTATGTTATTTTCTAGATGTCAGGTTTTTATTTATTTATATTTATTCTCTCTCTCTCTCTCTCTCTCTCTCTCTCTCTCTCTCTCTCTCTCTCTCTCTCTCTCTCTCTCTCTCTCTCTCTCTCTCTCTCTCTCTCTCTCTCTCTCTCTCTCTCTCTCTCTCTCTCTCATATTTTAATCTATACTTTATTTTCTAGAGATTTTTTAAGTTTGATTTTTTTTTCACTTTCATTTTTAGTCATTCTTTTTTATACTTTATTTTATAAATATCTTTTTTTTCCAATGTTCTTTTCCATACTTTATTTTCCTTTATGCCAAATTTTAAGTGCTTTTTTCTTTTTATTAATTTCCTAGCATTCTTTTCTTCATTTTATATTTTATCCCTCCTTCCTTACAGTTCTTTGTCTTCATAACAATTCCCCTTATTTTGTTTTCTGTTTTCCCCATTTCAATATTTTTTCCCTTTCTATCAATTTCCCTTTGTTCCTTATTTCTTTTCTCATTGCCTATCACTTTTCCATCATTCCCTTTGATTAACCTTCAATTTTCCTCTTTACCCATTGTCAATCACTTTTCATTGCTTCCCTTCACTTGCATCCCTCCCCAGTAATCCCTTCATCTGTCCCTTCACCCACAACAGGAGGGGAAGATAATGGGTGGCGACGACTATTATGCTGAACTAGACTACATAGAGGTGATGGAGAGGGCCAAGGAGGGATATGAGGACGAGGCGGTCAATATAGAAGACGATGCGCTTTATCAGGCAGATCTTAATGAGCAAGGTAAGGCCACATGCTTCTTGGATAAGTGTGTAAGTTTGTGTGTTGGTAATTTGATTCACACACCACACAAACATGTCACAATCTTTTTTTTTTCCTCTGGGTTGTCGATCTTGATGTTTATTGATGTTGTTTTGTTCCATGTTTTGGTTAGTTTTGATTTTCTTGGTTTTGTTAGTTGTTTTGTTTTATATTTACTGCTTTTGCTGATTTGGTCTGTACAGGTAACTCTTAATTTACAAGTTTTTGTTAATACGCGACCGAAAAAATATTTTACTTAATTAATTTTGCGCGATCGGTTTGCTTATACACGATTTGGACCACATCCTGCATCCCTCTATTATCTATTGTTTCTTATGAGAATTACAAGTTTGTTTTACACGAATTTTGAAATACGCTATACCTCTTGGAACGCATCTATCGTGTAAATCGAGTTACCTGTATATTTCAGATTTTTGTTCTTCCTTGTTTCTTATAATCATCCTTCTTTCCTCCCCATTCATCCACTTACCATCTAGTCTTTTCTTACTTCCTCCTTTTTATTTCCTCACTTATCTTTTACCTTATTACACTTTTACTCTTGTTATCCTTTTTCAGATGTTTTGTTCTTTCATGTCTTTTCATCATCCTTTTTTTCCCTCTCCATTCATCATCCAATCACACCTATCTTTCACCTTTCCTACTCTTTTACCCCTGCCCCGTTCTCTCCAAAACCTTCCATCATTTACCCTTACACCGTACACCTCTCACAAGCACTGCACTTTCACACCACACCCTCAGGAGGATCAGAGAGCAACGACAGCGACAGCCTCTTCAGCGAGAACGACACAGACAATACCAAGGAGGACACTGATTTCAGCCACCCGTCCTGCATCAAGAGGGCTGGAGGGGTGGCCAAGAGGGAGAAGAGTGCCAGGCTGCAGGAGAGGGCTGCCAAACGCTCTCGGTCTTCTTCGCAACAGAGTATGTGGTGGAAGTGGTAATAGTAGTAGTAGTGCTTGCAGGATCGTTTGTGTATGTGATGGTAGAAATTGTCATGGATATTTTGTGGTGATTATCTTCTATTTCTTCTTACTCTCTTACATGTGTAAAAGTATTTTGTACAGATAACTTGTGGTGGTGTTCAATGGAGCAGATTTAACAAAAAGTATGGTAAAATTATGCTTATTTATTATTCATTTGTATTAAAGAACCATAAATATAGTAACTATGATCTCCATGCATGTATTATGTTGTGATTTGTTCAATGAAACAGATTTAACATTTATTCATCTGTAAACTAGGTTCTATCTATATTTCTGTTTAAACTAATAGGATTATAGGATTATGATTCAGTAAGGAAAATACAAGGAAGGGATTATACATTTTTATATTATCTACTGCTTATTAGTACAGTATATTGTTCACATCAATTGATATATTGTACTAAAATTAATGTTTCATTTGCATTAAGTGAGGCAAATTTTTTTAATCTTGAGTTGCAGGGAAGGTTGTTTTGTTCAAGATAAATTTTTCTTGCATTGTTAATTGAGGTAAAATTTTCGTAGTCTTCGGTTGCATAGGAGGTTGTATTGTTCAAAGATTAATTTTTCAAACACTGGCATTGATCAACAAACCTTTCACAGAGAAGGAAGACAGCAGCCGTTCCAATTCAGACGACGACCTGGGTAAGAACAAGAAGAGCAAGACCAAAGGCAAGAAGGATGATGATAAGGAAGGAGAGAAGGACAGTGACAAGGACGACAAGGAAGGAAAGAAGGATGGCAAGGAGAAGGATGAGGATGAAGCTGAAGAGGAGGATGAGGATGGTAAAGATAGATAAAAAGTTATCTTTTAGAAATACAGTATTCTCTCATGACACCACAGGACCTTTCTGAAATACTTCACTTTCTCACCATCATTGCTCTCCAAAGGCTCCAATTTAATTATCTTGAAAACTCGACTAGTCATTTCTGTGGCCTTGGAAAATTGTCGTAGCAAAGGGGGAAGCGTTTCTGAATACAGGTGTAACCCTCACACCACCACCTCCCCAACAAACACCATAACTAACCTTTATTTCACCACTCAAGCACAACTAACCCTTATTCACCACCATCTCTCACACACAAACACAGAAATGAACCCTCCTGTACCCCAGTAACCCATCCTCCCCAACAAACTTTCTCCTTTACTCCCTCACCTAACCTCCTCCCCTCTCCCTCCCAGCAGATGAGAAGCAGAGGCAGCCGCAGCCGTTTGTGCCACGCCAACTCTTGGAAGCCAACACAGCACTGGCCAAGAGACCCAAAAGCATCAGGGACTATTTTGGCACTGATGAAGCTGTCTATATCATGGATGCCAAACACACAGGGAATATTGGACGGTTCTTGAATGTACGTGGGTTTGTGCAATCTTTTTGTTTGCTTTGAAATTTCCCTCCTCCTCCACCTGCATACGTATAACACTCCTCCTTTTCCTCCTACATAGTACTCATAATATTACTCCTACATGCTCATAACACTCCTTCACCTACAAATTGTAACATTTGTTCTTCCTCCTGCAGCATTCGTGTGAGCCCAATGTGTTTGTGCAGAATGTCTTTGTAGACACCCATGACCTGCGCTTTCCCTGGATTGCTTTCTTCGCCATCAGCAACATCAAGGCTGGAACGGAGCTCACTTGGGACTACAGTTATGACGTGGGCAGTGTGGCTGGCAAAATTAAATACTGTTACTGTGGCGCCAGGAAGTGTAGAGGCCGGCTGCTTTAGGAGACTGGGGGGAGGCTAAGGTGTCTGGAATGCAAGAGTGTGTGTATTGTATCATCATGTGTTATTTTTTTTTTCAGAATGTCACTGCCAAGTTTGCATGTTTTATTTTCTTAGCTCATCATCATTATTGTCATTTTGAGATGTGTGTGTGTGTGTGTGTGTGTGTTCAACGATATGTGGTTCAGCTCTCATATACACACACACACACCAGTCAGTCTAACACATCATAACTCCTGTGGCTTAAGTTATACTTGAGTGTCATAAATAAACGATGGATTTGTCATGTTGTTTTTGTTCCTATGGTGGCTTGGCCTGAAAAAAAGTGAAGAGCAATAACATTAGAAAGAGAAAGAGTGGTAAAATAGAGAGGAAGAAGAGAATAGTAAGACAGAGAGGAAGAGAGCAGTAAGATTAGAGAGAGGAAAAGAAAGATCAGACAGGAAGAGATGAAATTCATAATGAAAACTAGAGGAAAAGAGATGACAGGAAGAGATGAATTTGATAATGAAAACAACAAAATGAAAGAAAAATTACATTAGGGAACTCGTTAATTTCCCGTTAAGTAAAAATCTGGGGGGAGAGAGAGAGAGAGAACTATATGATAAATGACTTAGTGAAACAGGTGAATAAAATAAGGTGAGATACCCAGGTAAAAAAGAAACGAATCTAGCAAAAAAAAAAAAAAAAAAAGGGGAGGGCCATGAATGTAAACCAAGTGATGAAAAACCCAGATTACACGAGAAATAGAAGTGAGTACATCTAATTAAGAAAAATAGGACAAGACGAGTGAGCAGATGAGTAAAGGAGAGCACAGGGACCCGGCGAGTAAAGGAGGACTAGTGAGGGACCAACCACGGGGATCTGAACTCAATTTTGACAGACCGCAATGTTGTCACAGTTTGCTTCCCATCATCCCATGCTGACCACCCACGCCATTCCCCCATGATATAATTACTATGGGAGGAGCCACCACTTTATATCACCCACTATAGTAAAAAATAAAGAGATAGGAGGAAAATAGAAGTAGCGGGTAGCGAGATGTGGCAACAAACACAAGATGGCTTTTCTGTGCCCAGTAAGGATTCGACGGAACAAGAAAAAGAAAGGTAAAATCAATCCCACCCACACCTTCCTTGACCACGCCACTCGCTGACCTAACATTTGGGTCACGCCTCGGGTCACTCGCCTTCAAAAACACGCAATAAATAACCCGGAAAGAGGTTAAAATCACGTATTAACTAGTGACCCTCTTTCTAATTTACGTTTTAGATACAAGATTTGGGTTAATTTGTGGAGCAGTGACCTAGAATTACTCGTGGTTGTTGGTGAGAGGGGGTTGTATGAGGATAGGATGTGAGAGGGATGAGAGGGAGGGAGAGCGAGTGAGAGAGAAAAAGAGAGAGAGGGAGAGGGAGAGAGAGGTAATAGTTTCAGTGGCGCGTTGATGTCACTCAGTCTGTCTGTCTGTCTGTCTGTGTTAGTGTGTTAGTGTGTGTCTGTCTTGTATTATCTCAAGAATCTACGCTTTTTTATATTTAATTTGTTTTTATTTGTTTTTCTCTATGGCAAGGTATATATAACTAGTGTCATTTCTTATTTAACTATCAGTCTGTCTGTCAATCTAATATTTATCGGCCTGTCTATCTATCTGTTTATCTCTCTATCTATCAATCTATATCTTCATATTCTTATTCTTTTTCTCAAAACTGTATTTCATTTTTATTTTATCATTTCACTGACAAGATACAGATTAACTAAACCTTATATATATTCTTCAATACACTTATTAGCTACCTGTCACCAGTTATCTATTGTTCTTTAATGTTCTATAATCTTATCTTGGCAAATTTATAACAAAACTACTACTACTACTACTACTACTACTACTACTACTACTACTACTACTACTACAACTACTATCTCTAAACCATCTCTTGCAAACCCCATACCACACAACTTGGACATTATAATTACTCCTCCTTTATATTCCCACTAACTTGTCTTACCACACACCAAACACCTTATTTCATGTCAACTTAACTACCTCATCTCTCACAAACCATAACTGTAATTCCCCTTCCTAACCTAACCTAACCTAACCTTACTTCACTTTACCTTACCTTACCACACACCTTATTTCATGTCACCTTAATTCTGCCCTTTCTCTCGCAAATCCTAGACTGTAATTCCCTTTTCTTTGCATTCTTAACCTAACCTTGCCTCACCTCACACCACCGCCGGCAGGGTCTGGTGGCTATGTGTCGGAGGGGGAGGAGAAGGTGGTGAGGGCGCCGGGCTTGGGACGCATCACAGGTTCAGCCTCCATAGAAACACTGGTGAGGGTCGGACTGGAGAAGGAAGCTGGGTTATCGCCGGACAGCAAAATGGTGGTGCTTCATGACTTCACTCCCTGTGTCGATGATGAGCTGGAGGTGAAGAGAGGAAGTGTAAGTAAACTGGTAAACTGGTACTCTAAAATTCCCTACCTGGTTCTCTATGTCCCTCTACTTTTTTTTTTCTTTTATACCATGTGGGGTTTTCATGGGAATTTATGGGCTAAAGGAGATATTTTTTGGGGTACCTCCTATCTCAAAGCCCACCCGCTAGGAAACCCTTGCCCCAAGTGAGGAAGCCCAACCTACACTCTGACCATGGACAGGATTCGAACCCGTGTGCTTGGAGACCCCTCAGACCATAAAGCACACATGGTTCCACTGTACCACGGCGGCCTTGTGACTTGAAAACATTAAGAAGGTTTCAAGACATTTATCCTATTCTGTCCATCTCTCATTCATTCTTCCTTTTCTCTGGTACACTCTAGAACTCATTACCTGGTTCTGTATTTCCATCTACCTGTGACTTGAATACATTAAGATTTCAAGACATTTATCCCATTCTGAACTCTTCTCATTCATTCATCCATTTCTCTGGTACACTCTGGAACACCCTGCCTGGTTCTGTATTTCCACCTCAACCTGAATTGATATAAGAGGAAGGTTTCAAAACATTTATCCTATTCTTTTGGTTAACTCTCAGTCATTCCTTTCTCTGGCACACTCTGGAACTCTCGTTTAAATGACAACACACCAGCCACGCTAACACCAGTGCTTCCCCAGGTTGTCAATGTGCTGTACCAGGAGAACGATTGGGTGTATGTGATAGCAGAACATGGCCAGCAAGAAGGCTTCATTCCACACTCCTATTGTGCTCCCTATGGCTCACAGCTTGGAGAACTTACCATCAACCATAAAGTAAGTGTTCGTCTATCTATCTATGTCATCTATCTATCTATTTTGGCTATTCTCTTTTTTTTTCTCTGTTTCTTTCATCATAACTATTTAATTTTCATGATTTCAGTGGCAGGGTAAGTGTCTATTTGTATCTACCTTGATTATATTCAAATTTTTTTCTCATCAAAATTATATTCTCATTTTTATTTCTCTCTCTCTCTCTCTCTCATCATCAGTACTGTATTTAATTTTCATATATTTTTAGTGGCATGGTAAGTGTCTATGTTTATCTATCTATCTTGAACCTTTTTTTTTTTTTTTTTTTACCTCTCATCAAAACGATTTCATTTTCATATTCAGTGGCAGAGTAAAGAGTAACTAAAGATTATAATTATATACTTCAATACGCCTGCTCTGCGTCTCTCTGTCAGTCTCCAGTAGCTTCTTTCAATAACCTCTCTGATTTTAGCCTTTCATAGCTTTAGTAGTGTTAAAATGATGTGATTACGTAAGTTTTGCATTACCTTAGTTTTGTCTTATCTTTTTTACATGTTTTCCTTTCCTTATCCTTCCCTCCCAACTTATCTACCTCTTCTGCCTCATGTCCTCATCCCTCCCACCTCCCCTGTCTACACTTGGCCTTCCCTCACCTCCCTATCCACCCCACAGAAAAAGATGCCACGTGACCACAGCTCGTTAGAAGGTGGTGGTGGCCTTGACACTGACCACAACACCACCATTGGCACTGTGAACTCTGGTGGCACTGGTGAGTGTTTATCTGTGTGTATGTGGGATTGTTTGATAGTATTGGGTGTTTGTGTGTGTGTGTGTGTGTGTGTAGGAGGAGAGAGAGAGAGAGAGAGAGAGAGAGAGAGAGAGAGAGAGAGAGAGAGAGAGAGAGAGAGAGAGAGAGAGAGAAAATAGTAATGAAGACAAGATACAGAACAGTAAACCACCACTCTTGCAGACAACCCGGGTCTGGTCGGCTCGGATTCAGAGAGTTACGGGGGCAAGGTGATCGGTGGACCGCCTAACAGAACATCCGACTCATCCATCCAGAGCGGATCAGCCACGCCAGACATACATCCGTTCTTTAAGGTGCCGAAAACTCGTTATTATCTTACATCCATCTTTTTTTATGTCTTATTTACTTTTTTTTTTTTTTTCTCTCTACATGTCTTTTCTTTCTCTATGTGATTTTTTTCCTTCTATATCTTTCTACTTTTCTTTAGATTTTGCTTTCCCTCCTTATCTGCTTTTTTTATTTTATGTATATCCACTTTTTTCCTCTCTATCCACCTTATTTTTCCTCTACATCTCTCTTTATCTCAATATTCACCATCTTTCTCTGTATGTCTTTTTTTTGCCCTTGACATCTGCATTTCTTCCTTTAAATCTTCCCTTTTTTTCTTCTATACTTACCTTTCTTCTTCTATTTCTCCTTTTATCTCTACATCTGCCTTTCTTCCCTCTATATCAACAAATTAATCAATGTAAAATAAAGACAGTGAAAATCCACCAACTAACCAACACAAACTAAAAATACATCATCATCTCCATACTTTATTTATTAATTGATTTCATCTTACTTTTATTTAATTTGATCTTATTTTAACTTATTTTATCTTATTCCATCTTACTTTACCTTATTTCATCTTATTTTTATTTTATTCTATATATATTTTATTTCATTTCATCTTGTTCTATTTTATTTTATTTTATTCCATTTTATTTGATTCAATCCTATCTTATCCTATTTCTTTTCCTTATTCCATCTTATTTCATCTTCCTCTTACTCCATCTTATTTAATCTTATTTTATGCTATCTTATCTTATTCTATCTCATTTCATCTTATTTTATCTTATTTCATCTTATTCAGTATCATTTCATCCTAATTCTATCTTATTTCACTTTATTTTATTCTATCTTATCTACTCCTATCTTATTTCATCTTATTATATTTTATTTCATCTAGTCCTATCCTATTCTATCTTATTTCACCTATTTTATTCTATCTTATCATATTTTTGCAGGATCCCGCTGGTCGTTATATCGTACTGTACACATTCATCGCACGAGACGAGAATGACGTGAGTGTGGAGCGCGGGGAGTTTGTGACAGTGCTGAACAGAGACGACCCTGATTGGTACTGGGTGCTAAGGTCAGACGGACAGGAGGGCTTTGTACCATCTGGCTTTGTGTACCCTGCTGATGTCATACAAGGTGAGTGTTTGGGGGTGTTTTGGTGTGTTCTTTGTGTTACGATAGGTGTGTTTTGTGTGTGTGTTTCTGTTTCAGTAAGTGTGTAATGTTCCTTGTGTTTTGTTAGATCTGTGTTTGTGTGTTTATCTTGTTGTGTTGAGTGTGTTCTGTTCTGTTTTGTTTTGTTTTGTTCTGCCCATTTAGTTTTTGTTCCAGTAAGTGTTGAATTTTTTTTTTTTTCTTTTATGTTTTGTTGTTGTCTAATTGAGTCTGTCCTATTTTGTGTGTGTTCATTGTAGGTTTGTTGTGTGTGTGTGTGTGTGTGTGTGTGTGTGTGTGTGTGTGTGTGTGTGTGTGTGTGTGTGTGTGCTTCTGTTCTGGTAAGTTCTGAGTGCATTTTTGTTATATTTTGTTATTTAATTGTGTCTATCCTGCTTTACTGTGTGTTCTTTGTGTTTGTTCTGTGTTTACTTCTGTTCTGGTAAGTGTTTAATGTTACGTTATTGTTATGTTTTATTGTGTCTGGTTATTGTGTTTTCTTGTATTGTTCTTTGTTGTGTTATTGTTTGTTCTGCTTGTTCAGTTTGGCTCGGGAAGTGGTGAGTGTGTTTTTGTTATGTTTTGTTGTGTCTGGTTGTGTTTATCTTGTTTTGTGTGTTCTTTGTTGTGTTATTGTTTGTTCTTCAGTGTGGCTCGGTAAGTAATGAGTTTGCTTTTGCTGTGTTTTGCTGTTTTTATCTTGTGTTGTGTCTTCCTTGTTTTGTTATTGTTTGTTTTGCATATTCAGTTTCTATCTCAGCAAGTGTTTGATGTTCTTTATGTTTTGTTCTATGTCTTTGCCTATCCCATTGTGTTGAGAGTGTTCTTGGCTCCATTACCCTTTATTCTGAGTGTATCCCTTGTTTCTTACTGAATAGAACCCAAAGTAACCTTAAAAACATCTGTCTAACAAACACCACCACCACCACCACCAACACCACCCTTTCACGCATTCCCTCCCCCCACAGACCACCTGGAGGGAAGCGGCGGCGGTGGCGGTGGTGGGGGCGGGGGTGTCATGGTGCACGGGGGCCTCGGGTCAGCTGGCTATGGACCGGGTCAGCACCACCTGGGACCCGGCAACAGTGATGACCTTCGCTTCCACGGCTCTGAACTAGTCATGCTTTACGACTACAAGGTGAGAGTCGTTAGTCGCTACCTGGCTGCTGTTTACCTGGCTTTCCCTCTCTCTCTCTAACTTCCTCTTATTAACCAGACACTAACCCCTATTTTTCTCATTTTTAGTCTTCTATTTTTTTTCTAACCTTCTCTTTGTTAATCAGCACTCTAACGCACATTCTCCATCTCATTCTCTGCTTTCCTTTTGTTAACCAGACACTAATCTTTATTTTTCTTCATTGTCCCTCTTTTTCTAACCTCCTTCTAATTTACCTGCACTCTAACACACATTCTCCCTCTTGCTCTCTACCTTCCTTTAGTTAACCAGACACTGACCATTATTTTCTTCATTATAATCTTCTTCCACTATTTTTCTAACCTTCCTCTAATTTACCAGCACTTTAGCACACATTCTCCCTCTTACTTTCTACCTTCTTTTTATTAACCAGACTTGCCCTTATTTTTTCTTCATAATAATCATCTTCCACTATTTTTCTAACCTTCCCTTTGTTAACCTGCACTCTAAACACACATCCTCCCTCCTGCTCACTATTTTCCTTTTATGAACCAGACACTAAGCATTATTTTTCTTATTTTAATCTTCCACTATTTTTCTAACCTGCACTCTAACACTTCCCCTCTGTCTCTCTCTACCAGGCACAGGCACCAGATGACCTGTCAGTGCGGCGAGGGGACTGGATCTACGCTGACCTCAATAACCAGACAGTGGACGGATGGTTGTGGGCATATGCTCCTAAGACAAGGAAGTATGGGTTTATTCCTCGAGCATATGCAAGACCCCCTGCCATGACGTCACTATAGAAGGGATGGCACTGTGTATATATTGTGCGTGTGTTTGTTTGTGTGTGTTTGTTTTCACGATAGAGTGATTGAGGTGTCTTAAGTATTTTGTTTTTTTTTTTTTTTTTATAGAGCTTTGTTTGTGTGTTTTGTTTTGTTTTAATTTTGTTTTTCTTTCACTGTTTATATTTATGTTTTGTTTTCTATCTCTCTTATGGCTTTGAAATGACAAGTGTGTGTGTGTGTGTGTGTGTGTGTGTGTGTGTGTGTGTGTGTGTGTGTGTGTGTGTGTGTGTGTAGGATACTAAGTAATTTTGTACATAGATTTATTTATATTTGGGTTTCTGTATATGCTCTCTCTCTCTCTCTCTCTCTCTCTCTCTCTCTCTCTCTCTCTCTCTCTCTCTCTTTATAATCCTAAAATTTCCCATTTCTTTCTTTTTCTTTTCCTTTTTTTTCTTATTTAACTTTGCTTCCTTCATTTTCTTTCTTCGTGTATTTACTTTGTTTTATTTTTTCTTTGTTTTCCCTCTCGGTTGTTTCTGCACAACCTTGTCCCTTCCATTGTGTACCTCAGACATGACACGCGACACTCCGAACCTCACCCAACCTCACTCCCAAACCTCATTTCTTAACCTCATTATCTCATTCCAAACTTCATTGCTTCACTTCATTCCTAAACTCACAATCTAATTTCTAATCCCATTTTTAACCTCATTCGTAACATCATTTATCTCATTCCAACACTCATTTATTATCCTCATTCCTAACTCAGTCTCATTCCTTATCTCATTTCTATTTTTTTTCCCTCTCATTCCCAACTTGAGTTTTTACTTCATTCCTAATCTCATTTCTGAACCTCATTCCTGATTTTACACCTCTCATTCCTATCATCATTTTCTCTCACATCCCATTGTCTTTTTCCCGTATCACCAATTCTTTTGATACTTTTTCCCTTCATCATCATTTCTCATTTTGTTTTCATTATTTTCTTCCATAAGTCATCTTTTTTTTTTTTAGTATCTCCTCATTGCAATTTGTATTTATCTTGTTAATCTTTCATATTCATCATTCAGTTTTATTTCATTCTGTCTTCATTTTGTTCATTGTTCTATTCATTTAATCTTCCTTTCATGCCATTCACCCATTTCTCCTGTCACCTTATTCATATTTTCTTGTTCATCCTCATTTCCTCACCCTAACCCCTCACCCACACCCTCCGGCCCACCCACACACCCCTCATCCTGCAAACACAACCCCAGTGCTCTATACAGTGTGTGCCAAATGTTTAGTCAAGTGTCATCAGTCTTTTGTATTATAATATATAGATCCTTTTTATATACAAAGTGTTTCATTGCTCCTAATACACACACACACACACACACACACACACACACACATCATCATCATCATTTGTGTACTGAAAGACAGAGCACCACACACACACACACACAATCATCATCATTTGTGTACTGAAAGACAGCAACACCCACCCACACACCCACACACACACAACATGACCATATGTATCCATAATGAAAGACAAGGCCACGCACAAACACACCCTCCGACTCCCCGGGAGAGAGCAAGCCTGCAAGGTCTGGGTGACCCAGTTGATGACGACTGGCATACTTACGTACGTTACGTATTTGATTTTGAAAATGCCAATATGCGAAAAGGCAGCTAGACAGGGATGTTGGATAAATTCTGACTTGTCATAAACTAAAACTAATTTCTAAAATATAAAAATATTACCTGGCTTAGCAATAGTAGAGATATTTCAAAAAACATCCTAAAAAAAGTGTTAAAACATCAACATATTGAAAAAACATTCCAAAGCCCACCAGTCTTATTCAAAACGATCTCAAATGTCTTTTAAAAAATATGTGCTACTTTCAAGAGACATTACAACCTGGTAACACGCTGAACTAAAATAAATATATATTTATAAAGTTTCGTTTTCAACACATTAACCGGGCTATAAATCACTCTTAAGGTACAGATATTTAAACTTTCAAAAGTAAAACAAAGTTTTTTCATCATAAACAATTCTTTGAAAACCCAAACACTTCATTACAGATTGAAATAAAAAATCAAAGATACCGAGTTTGAAAATTTTGTAACGGAAACAGGGCTCCTATATACGCCTTAAAGAGCATCTACAACAACGTATTTCGTTCAATACAAGCAAGAAAACGCTTAAAACACATATAAATACTCTTAGAAAGCATTAAAAGTTACGCGTGATGGAAAATAATTGGGCTGAGATAAAATATCAAATAATGCCGGAGCTGGAGAGGCTGAGGCAGATCGGCCATCTTTTGATGACGTCACAACATGGCCGCTGATGACGTCACGAACATGGCCGCTCACGATTACCTCTTCAGCTACCTATTTCGCCTCACTGGGCCTTCAAGACATGTAAACCTGGAAATTGTGGGTTGTATCAACAGCGGATATGAAAGACTCGGCCTGTGGCTCCACTTTGTGACGTGTCTGGCGTGTATTAAAGCGAAAAATAAAGACCGAGAGATTGGCACCGGCTTAGTCCTTCGTTTCTTGACATTATTTTGGGGAAGAATCCGTTGATGTTTCGCGCTGGAGGTTACAAATATATGGTCATGACATAGCGGAATAATGGGTTACACCAATATTATTACTTACATGTTTACGTGGCTGGGCCGCTGGCCATCTAGGTAGGCAGGCGGAGCCAGGCCGCCGGCTACACACACACACACACACACAACACTGGCTTGTGCCTTCAGCTCCCTTAATTGTCTATTGAGAGGCCCCAAACACGCCATTCTTTTCGTTATTATGCATTACTATTACTGTTTTTGGTCTTCACTCCTTGTCTCAACACCACTTCCTTCCATCGCCAATATTGGGTCTGCCTGTGACTGTTTGTTTACATTGCTTTTTCCACGCGCCAGTCACGGCTCACGATGGACTGACCGGTCTTAACGGGACACCCTGCTGGCACCAAAATGAAGATTAATTTGCCAAAATAATCACCATTATGATATTGCCAGTGTAATAATGAACTAGTGATATACTGTATTCTGCGAATTATTACTTTGCAACAATGTGATAAAAATCATTATAACTATACTGAAAAGGTGAATATATGAAATGCAAGATAAAAAAAAAAAAATAATAATCTTATCAACACTACTTGTCTTCAGTTCTCCCACCCCTCCTTCACCCTTCCCATATCCCCCCCCTCTCTCTCTCTCTCTCTCTCTAGAGCACGGAGCAGACTGGAGATACATATATTGTATGTGTTGTAGTGTGATGCATTGGGTAACCTCGACAGTACGCGTGTGCATTTGAGAGAGAGAGAGAGAGAGAGAGAGAGAGAGAGAGAGAGAGAGAGAGGAGGGTAGCAGTCAGAGCTTGAAGCAGGGAAAGTGAAGGAGAAAAGACAGACAAATATCTCCCCCTCCAGATAACTCTCTCTCTCTCTCTCTCTCTCTCTCTCTCTCTCTCTCTCTCTCTCTCTCTCTCGTAAATTTATGGAACTGAAAAAAGCGCGGTAATAGTAGTAGTAGTAGTAGTAGTAGTAGTAGTAGTAGTAGTAGAAATAATAATAGTAGAAATAATAATACTAGTAGAAATAATAATACTAGTAGTAGTAGTAGTAGTAGTAGTAGTAGTAGTAGTAGTAGTAGTAGTAGTAGTAGTAGTAGTAGTAGCAGCAGCGTCACACACCACCACCCACACACACCTTGCAGCAATACACATATCTCGCACATGTCATCGCCTCTTCTTCTCCCGAGGCGTGTTGGCTTTCACTAACCACCACCACCACCACCCTCCTCCTCCTCCTACGCCTCCTGCAAACCCTACCAGCCTCCTCCTCATCCTGTATTTTCTCCATCTATCTTGACAATTCTTCTCGCCTTCATCTTTCTCCTCTTTTTTTTCTGCCTTCATTTTTCTTAACAGCTCTTTTCATCTTTCTTCTCTTCTTTCTTTCTTTCTCCATATCAGCTTTCCTCCTATTCTTCTTTTTCTTCAATTTTTGACAACTGCGTCTTTCTCCTCCTCCTCCTCCTCCTCCTCCTCCTCTTCTTTTTAACTAGGTATTATTAACATGTCTGCCTCTCATCGTCTTTTATATCACGACTATTTCTCTCTTATTTTATTCTTTCTAAACTCTCCCTATTACTATCTTTGTTTCAACTCATCCCTTAATCATCTCCTATTATTATTACTATTACTACCATAACCCTCCCCCCTCTCTCTCCCCTCCCCTCGCTTCCTTGGTGGGCGTGGCCATGACTCATGTGAAATCCGTGACAAAAACATCAATTATCTCTTTCTCTCTTGGACTCGACGCAACTCCTGAAGCTAAAGAGAGAAGCGAGAGAAGGAGAAATTCACTGAACTTTCACTGCTAGAAGAGGGACGAAGGAGAGAGAGAGAAAGAGATGAAGTGAAAATTAGACCAAACTACACAAAATTAACGCTTTTTTGCATGACTAGCTAAACAAACACCGCCTTTCCTTCACCGTATGACTGAAAACACGGTCAAAATCTGATGGTAACACGAGGAAAGAGTACGAGTGTGTGTGTACAGGCTAGGAAAGACTTGTTAAATATTGTACCTGGCATCAGACCCTCCACGTAAGGCGATGGTATATAATAGGGAAAGGTGGAGAGAGAATAGCCAGTTAAGAAGCAAGACAAGGACGAGAGATGCTGAAGATTCTGGTAAGTAAGAGCGCAAGAGAGATAAGAGTCTTGAACAGAATATAGTAGTGGTTGAATTGTTTCCATACTACTACTACAACTACTACAACTACTACTACCCTCATTACAATCCCTCAGACAGTGATGGTGGTGGCGGTGGTGTGTGTGGGCGTGAGTGGTCGGCCCCAGCACGGAGGCGGCGGCGGTTCACATGGGGCCGGGTACGGGAAACAGCCTGAAGGGTATTTCCAGTACGTCAACGTGCCCGCCCACAAGGAGTACGAGTTTGGGTGGAATAGAGGCAACCCACATCACTACATCTCCCGCTTTGAACAGGCTAAGGACCATCGCTTCAGAACCAGGGTGAGTTGAGACGCGGAACCAAACTAGAACCAAGGCGAGGAGTGGTGTTCTGAAATGCTTCGCTCCAATCACGACTGTTTCTAACCATAGAGATGATTAGCGGGTTCTCAAGTGGGTTTCTCATATTATGGTCATAAAAGCCTTGTTAATCTGTCACTAGAATCGTTCAAGCATCCTTAAAATTAATCAGCGTCTCATAAAAAACGGCTGTATTCTTAAACATTACTACATTTTTTTCACCATCTTTCTATCCTCCACCCTCCCACATCTTCCCTGTCCCACTTCTTCCCTCCTCCCCCGAAGTTGTAATAACTCTTTCTAAGCAGACTGATAAACTGATAACTGATAAACGCTTTCCTCTCTCGCCACTACTATGATGTTCTCATTAACCTCTTCAGTACCATGACGCATTTCTATATTCATTCTGGTTACTATTTGGTGATTTTATATAGCTTCAGAAACTCATGTGAAGATTAAAATAGAGAAGACTGTGGCCATTAATCTTCTGACCTCCATAGACCCTTCTTAATGTCAATAAAATAGTCTAATCATACACAAATCTCAAGATAAAAATGTGTTCCGGCACTGAAGGGGTTAAAGACACCTCACACTTCCTTTGCTCTCTCACCACAACTATTACGTTCTCATCAAAAACACTCACACTGCCTCTCTCCTGATTCTGACTCTCTCCCAACAGGTGAAATGGGCAGATACTCACGGAGGCTACGGCGAACATTACTGGGAATACAACCACGCACCTAAGTACAAGGAACACGACACATACAAGGAACCAGAGCCTTACCACGCTCCTGCACCTACCTACCACGCCCCTGAGCCCTCTTATGACCCCAAACCCTCTTACAAACACCCTGAACCTATTTATGATGCTTTTGAACCCACCTACGGCCCACCACAGCCACACGGGTACCCTTCTGATAATGTTCCGGTTATCGCTGATCCCTCCGATGTGCAGGTGATCAGGGGGAAGGTAATATAAGGGAAATAGCGGACGTTTTGTGTGTTACTGCGGAAAGAAGTCAGGGAAAGGTGTATGGATGGCGGATGAAGGCTGTTTAGTGTTATAGTACATGGCGCTATTGACTTAGAGAAACGTCGAAAGGAGAATGAGGATTACGGAAAAGGAGTGTCAGAGAAGATTCGAGGGATAGAAACTCTAGGAAAATGCAGAAATATGGTCATAATGTATAGGTGAAGAGATGATAGAGTTTTTATTAATTTATTTTCTATTCGATGTGTTGAAATGAAGCCTGTTTTGTTTCTTTTTACTTTATATCTTTTCATACTTTTATTTCTTTCATTTATTCATTTTCTTTTTATAAGGCGATTGTTTTATGCATCGTTTTGTTTTATACGGCTTTATTTTGAAATTAAGCCATTTTTAACATAATGAAACTTTATTTATTAATCTATTATTATTATTATTATTATTATTATTATGTATAACGTAGCTTCTTTTCTTGAGTTCACGATTAAATAGCTATTTTTTTCTTTTATAATATACGTTAAAAAGCTCAATAATAATAATAATAATAATAATAATAATAATAATAATAATAATAATAATAATAATAATAATGATTCAAAGGTACAACATGAATATCTGGGAAGTAACAATCAGCGAGTGTGTGAAGACGGTTTATAGATATTGTAGAATCTAGTCCCCTGGAAGATTATAATTATGAGTGTATCCAGGCTCTCTCTCTCTCTCTCTCTCTCTCTCTCGTGTGTGTGTGTGTGTGTGTGTGTGTGTGTGTGTGTGTGTGTGTGTGTGTGATATCCTCCTGGTGAGAGAACATATATTTATAGTAAAGATAATGAATATCAAAACGTGTGTGTGTGTGTGTGTGTGTGTGTGTGTGTCAGGGCTAGTGTAGACAAGTGTTAGGTAAATAAAACTGTATACCCGTAATATATTGCTGTTTGAAATTCGCCCTCCTACTTTTGTCCATGAATATATATACATACAGAATATTTGTTAACGGGATCGAAAAAGAATATGAGAGAAAGTCGTGTTAGTAAGGTCTCTCTCTCTCTCTCTCTCTCTCTCTCTCCACTTTTTCCATACGATAACAGAACTTTCACTATCTTTTTTTCATATAAACCAACAAATAAATACTTACATGTGCACATCAATAAAGCAATTAACACTGTATACATATATAAAACAAGAAAACCTAAAAAATCTCTAACTTTCATATGCAACAAAAAATCTACTAATATTTCGTGGAATTTTAGTTGAGCTGGTGCCGAAATCGAAAAAAAGACGAAAATGACGCATGATACTGTAAACTGGCAACTCTCTCTCTCTCTCTCTCTGGCACCCAATTTCCCATTTTCTCATCTTCTATTACTATTTTCAACCTTCCTTTTGTTAACTAGACACTAACCCTTATTTTTGTCATTTTAATATTCTTCCCACTATATTTCTGACCTTTCCTTTGCTAACCTGCACATACCGTACCTCTCTCAGTCCTCCAGCTCTCGTAGAAAAAGCACAAAATAACAGCGGAGCCACAACAGACACACACACCCTTCTCCTCCTCCCGTCCACAGCAACTGAGGGCCGAATCTGGAGAGGGAAGAGTTCACAAGGGAGGATTCGAATCAGTGAGGACAGTCTTTAGGTACTTTGTGTTACGTTATGCTGTTACTATATGTGCTTGTGATATATCTTTATCTACGGGTGGTGAGGAGAGGGTGAGGGTGAGAAGGAGGTGAGGAATGGTAGGGTAAGGTAACAGGTGATATGGTTGCAGGTGAGATAATTAAAGGTGAAGCGAGTTGAATGATGTACCGAACCAGTGAGAGAGAGAGAGAGAGAGAGAGAGAGAGAGAGAGTAGTAGTAGTAGTAGTAGTAGTAGTAGTAATAGTAGTAGTAGTAGTAGCAGTAGCAGTAGTAGTAGTAGTAGTAATGGTCTGATAATGAAAAGAATGGAGGTTCCTCGTAATTTCTATTAATAATCATTGTTTAATAAAAATAGCTGTAATTATTGTTCATTTTATTATCATTTGGTCATGTCTTTCAAAACAACCATTCTCTCTCTCTCTCTCTCTCTCTCTCTCTCTCTCTCTCTCTCCTGTTCATTGTCATGTTACACGAAACATTAAAATATTTTGTATAGAAAAATATATACTACGTCAGACGGTCGTTGTCACACACACACACACACACACACACACACACACACACACACACACACACACACACAATACAAGTCCATAACAGTATTCTACCCATATTATAACTATTAACATCATATATATACACACACACACAGACACGAGCTAAGCGTTGAGAATTGTGTGTTATCTAACCGTGCGTATTTTGCCGGAATGACTGGACATGTTAATTGGCAGTTGAGATTGTTTACTTGCTTGTAGAGGAAGGCTTGTTATCACTCACTTGTAAACAGGAAGCCAAGCTGTATTATGTGTATTGACAAGCAGGAACACTCGTTATGGAATACAAGAACACGTTTACAGATAATACCTCACTGTTAAATATAAGTAAATAAAAATGTAAATTCCAGAATACAGAATATTGAGTTTAAAGTTAGCAAATATTGAGCATTGTATTGTTGTTATTATTATTATTATTATTATTATTATTATTATTATTATTATTATTATTATCATTATTATTATTATTATTCTTATTCCAAAGACGGTCATAAGGCACATCAATTATCATTATCATCATTTATCTGTTATTATTTTAGTTTCACATCTGCATCATGTTATTGTTTCTTTTTCAATATTACTTATATAAAAACTGCCTTGGAATGTTGAGTCTCTCTCTCTCTCTCTCTCTCTCTCTCTCTCTCTCTCTCTCTCTCTCTCAGTAGAATAGCCTACGTGAAGTTTTAACATTCCTCAGCAGATCGATAAGTAGGGCACGTGACAGGGGGCAGGACGGGTACATGGAGTGGCATGGGGAAGGCTCCACCCCTACCCAAAGCTGACCCATGTGCGCGGCCACCTGGTAGGGGTAGGCAGGGGAGCCGGGCCCTTCCAACACCACGTGGTTCCTGTAAACAGACAGATATTCGATTAGGAAAGAGGGCATTAAAAGGTGTGTGTGTGTGTGTGTGTGTGTGTGTGTGTGTGTGTGTGTGTGTGTGTGTGTGTGTGTGTGTCTTTGTAGTGTCTGTGTGTTTTAGTTCTCCCCTTCTCCCCTCTCTCTCTCTCTCTCTCTCTCTCTCTCTCTCTAAATTTTGATATCCCTGTAGTTTAATTTGGTCAGAACGTTCCTAATCCAAGTTAGCATCACCCAAACAATTCTCAACAGTAGTCACCGGAACAATCCCTAACTTACTTTTAACGTCACCCAAACAACCCCTAACATACTGAGATCACCTAAACAATTCCTAACTACCACTAAAGTAACCCAAAAAGTCACTAAAACAATCCCTAACTAACACTAAAACCCAAACACACTAATGTCATCCCCGACCCTCCTCAAAAAAATAAATAAATAAAAACAATAATAAAAAAAACTAACTCACATCAAACTGAGCCAAAACAAATCCTTACTTACCTTACATTTAATTCCTTTAGCACCATGACGCGTTTTCATTTTCATTCTGGTTACTATTTGGTGACTTTGTACAGCTTCAGAGACATATGTGGGGGATTACAATAGTGAAGACTGTAGCCATTACTCTTCTGACCCCTATAGACCCTTCCTAATGTCAATAAAATGATCTAATCGTACACAAATCTCAAGGTAAAAATGTTTCTCAGTACTGAAGAGGTTAAGTCACCTAAAAAGTAAAAACACTAGCGCTACTCAAAACAGTCCCAAAATAACAATAAAGGCATCCAAACAACCTCAAACTCACCCAAACATCCTGTATACCCCATCACACACTCACTCAGTCACTCACCTAAACAAATTGAGCACATCCTTTTCGAAATCCGTCAGGTCGGCTCCCGGGGCCTGCGCGTGGAGCTCACAGATGAAGCGAGGTAAGCAGGAGTACAGATCGAGGTGGAAGGAGGAGGTGCGAACGTACAAACCTGGTGGAAAAGGGAATTGTGGAAGACGTCACGAAGGAACACAAAAGAAGGACGAGTGTTGGTTGATAGATGGTGGTTGAGAGGAGACAGTGGGGAATGAATAAAAGAATGGATGAACTAAAGACTGATAAACTAAATAAATGATAATGATAGTAATAATGACAATTGATAATAAAAACTTACGTGATTTCGCTTTAAACTTTTTAATATAATCAGCTTCTTCCTCCCTTTCCTCCTCCTCCTCCTCTCCTTCCTCTTCCTCGTGTATGGAGGTACTGTAATCACCTTTCCTTCCTCCTCTTCTCTCCTTCCCGCCTTCCATCCCCTCTGATCTTGCTACTTTCCTCCCGGCCATCTGAAAAATAAATAAATCAACAAATAAAAAGTTAGATAATTTTTTTTTTCTATTTTACGTTAAGGCCTATAGCGCCTGTAGGCACACTTGAAGAGTATTTAGGAAGCGCTGTTCAACTTCCGCCCATTAATGGCGCAGGCAATTTTATGTCGTGATCCGATCTGTTGCACAAATGTTGCACCATGTTGCATACTTCTCTGGCTACTGGTTATGGACACTCCAATCAAATTTTCTTCTTTTACTTAAATCATTACTACTAATACATACACATCCAATACGTCTCCGACAATCAACACCCTTCAAGTATATAATTTATGAATACCACACATGAAAATGACCGCGAACTTCAAACACAAACAAACACGTAAATTTGCTCACCAAAGATTTCGTTTTCTCCCCGGGACAATATATCATATATATTTGCGTTACAAAGATCTACTCAATTAGTTCAAATATAACACTCAATGAAATATATAGATCTTACAGCGAGGTACTCATTAAACCTCATATGCCGCTCGTAAGTAATATATCTGCGTTACTGCGACTTCCTCCTAAATTCACACATATCCGCATCACGGCGATTTACTCATAATACTCAAGATATTGATGCCAGAAATACATTATACAGACACGACACTTACTCGATACGGCGATGTTCTCATAGCACTCACAACACAACGGAACGATATGCCACGGCCAGGGTCGGCGTTGGACAGAATAAGATGTATGAAGAAATCAGAGGGCGGAATGCAACACCTCTCTCACTGACGACCAGACAGAATCTGCCTCCTTCAGAGGCAGCTGGGGCACACCACATGCGACCTATTTCTTCATCCTCTGCAGAATCAGCAGCAATCCTCTGTGTCCTTATCTACCCTACGCGCAGCGTCATCAGTCTTTGCACATAAACAACCCTCTCACTACCTCTCTGCATCTAAGTTAACCTCCGTACATCTTCACTACTGTTACTTACGGATATATTTACTAATGTTCATATGTCCTTAATACTACAAGTTATGATAATTAACTATTCTCTTATTACTTAGCATCCTCTATCGCCAGCAGCCTCACATCATAGTGTGAGGCACCACGACTGGCGACTACACTCCTATAGATTGTTAGTTTCCATATTTTCCAAGCAGAAATGCACATTTCACCTAAGTCGCACCCTACAGGTGTGGCAATGTACTTTTTAAACCAATCCCCAGTAATACACATGTTATTTTCCAACCCTCTGGGCGTGGCAATGCATCTCGACCCAATCCACAGTAACATAAGTTACCCAACCACACCCTTTAGGCGTGGCAAGGTATATTTTGACTCAATCCCCAAAAATACATTCTACATAGACACGCCCCCTAGGCGTGGCACTATATTTCACACAATCCTGGTATCTGAGGTAAGGTATGGCACTAGCCAAAGTGTCCCCTTGCTTGCGGTGACCTGCGTTCCACAGGTCAGGACCATGTGTGCCTCCACTGAATTCCTTTCAACAGCCACCCCATATTATTCTGCCAACTCCCTCATTTCTATGTTTACATGTTATGTTTGAGTCTGGTCATGAGTAGACCTTTGAGCAGACCTTCGATTTGTTACTCTCAAACCCCTACCAAAAAATCCAACTACATGGTACATGTTACAATGTGTTTCTACTTTTCTCTATTTTTTCTCTTCGAAGTTCCTTCATGCTTCTGCTTCTCTTCTTCTATTCTCTTTTCTTGTTTCTTCCCTCTTATTTCTTCTTTTTTCTTTGACTGCGTCAGGTTACATTTATTTATAGTGGTACCCATATTAGGGCCCATATCAACACCCAAGCTCATCTTGGGTGTAACCACCAAGAACCTGCATGGGTATCATGGTGACATGTAGGTAACTTTTGACTGGATAACCTATCTTAACGTGGCTTAATTTAAATGATGATGGTGATAGGGAGGAGGATGAGGAGGATGAGGAGGACGTGTTTATATGGAGGAATTGAAGAAAAGCAAGTGTGTGCGTATTGGGAACAGGCAAGAAGATTTTTAAACACACACACACACACACACACACACACGGCCCGGTAGCTCAGAGCTACCGGGCCAGAGGGCCGGGGTTCGATTCACCGGCCGGGTGGAGATATTTGGGTGTGTCTCCTTTCACGTGTAGCCCCTGTGCACCTAGCAGTGAGTAGGTACGGGATGTAAATCGAGGAGTTGTGACCTTGTTGTCCCGGTGTGTGGTGTGTGCCTGGTCTCAGGCCTATCCGAAGATCGGAAATAATGAGCTCTGAGCTCGTTCCGTAGGGTAACGTCTGGCTGTCTCGTCAGAGACTGCAGTAGATCAAACAGTGAATTACACACGGCCCGGTAGCTCAGTGGTTAGAGCGCTGGCTTCACAAGCCAGAGGACCGGGGTTCGATTCCCAGGCCGGGTGGAGATATTTGGGTGTGTCTCCTTTCACGTGTAGCCCCTGTTCACCTATCAGTGAGTAGGTAGGTACGGGATGTAAATCGAGGAGTTGTGACCTTGTTGTCCCGGTGTATGGTGTGTGCCTGGTCTCAGGCCTATCCGAAGATCGAAAATAATGAGCTTTGAGCTCGTTCCGTAAGGTAACGTCTGGCTGTCTCGTCAGAGACTGCAGCAGATCAAACAGTGAAACACCACGTAGTGTAGTGGTTAGCACGCTCGACTCACACTCGAGAGGGTACGGGTTCGAGTCCCGGAGGCGGCGAGGCAAATGGGCAAGCCTCTTATAATGTGTATAGCCCCTGTTCACCTAGCAGTAAATAGGTACGGGATGTAACTCGAGGGGTTGTGGCCTCACTTTCCCGGTGTGTGGAGTGTGTTGTGGTCTTAGTCCTACCCGAAGATCGGTCTATGAGCTCTGAGCTCGCTCCGTAATGGGGAAGACTGGCTGGGTGACCAGCAGACGACCGAGGAGGAGGAGGAGGTGAATTACACACACACAAACCTTTCCAGCGGGAGTTCTCGTGTCCTGCATGGTATAGGCGAGGTCTTCAATCCATGAGGTAACCAGAAACACGCTACACAGAAGCACTAACACCGCCAGTCTTCTCACTCTGTCCTCGTCCATTCTCCCGACTCGCCCCCTCTAGTCTCTCCTCCTGTAATAGACAGATAGATAGATAGATAGTAGTAGTAGTAGTAGTAGTTTGGTAAGAATAATGTGTGTGTGTGTGTGTGTGTGTATATATATATATATATATATATATATATATATATATATATATATATATATATATATATATGAATAGATTAAGATTTCCAAACATACATTAATGGCATAAAATTCAGCGCGCGCGCGCGCACACACACCGTTACTTCAAGGTTGTTTAGTGAGGGAGGGGACGCACACACACACACACACACACACACACACACACACCTTAACCAGTCTGAACTATTTACAGTTACTTAACACTGCTGAAAAGTAAGTAATATTCTAAAGGATAAGAAACACCGGGAAAAAAAAAAAGTGTAGGATGCAGTGTGTAGGATGGAAGGGATGTAGGAGAGACGAGGACATGATGGCAGGATAGTTAAGAAGGATTTATTATGAACCCTTGTATGATTTTCTTCAATATAATGTCCATTTTGAAACACCGGGATTTTAAGGATTTTTTTTTTTATGGTTTTAGTGGCAGATCAAGTTTTCTACATTACCAACAGGAGGAACAGTCTTAAGAATCCGGCTAATCATCTCTGTGGCCTTGGAAAACAGTCGTGGTGAGAAAGCAGCTTTTTTATTCACTGAGTTCTCAATACTCGGTCACTCTACACTCAGTCACACTCACACTCTGGTCCAACACAAAAGGCGACTGGGAACACTGCCACTGTCACTCACACCCACGACTGGCTTAAGCTTTATCTCTCTCTCCGACACCACGTCTTGTACACACACACACACACACACACACACACACACACGATAACTTACGAGACAAGCATATCAGAGGTACATTTCAAGTCTTGTATATCATATGACACACACACACACACACACACACACACACACACACACACACAGAAGACTGAAAGGATATTGCGTTTGTTTCCTTGCTCCCCCCTCCCCTTTTCCTCACAAAACACACACACACACACACACACATTTTCCTATTCTTACACCACAGAATTTTTCTCAGGTTGGTTGTTAAAATATTTCTTAGTGTGTGTGTGTGTGTGTGTGTGTGTGTGTGTGTGTGTGTGTGTGAGGCATTCAGAGAGAGAGAGAGAGAGAGAGAGAGAGACCTGTGTACACTTTCACTACCGTCCACCTCCACCTCCTCCACTTTCGTCTTCTCTCCATCTCTACTTTCCATTTTTTCTTCCATTTCTTCACACACAAGTCTTCATTCACCTGTACTAACACTAAGCTAACACCTGGATGCACCAACACACCTACACACACAACTAACACATAAAACATTAATAAAAACTGACATTTTTAGGTGCACCTGGCGAATTCCTGTTAATTAATAACTCTACCTATAGTCAAGTCACTGAAAAATAAGAAAAAGCTGCATTACTTAGCCAATAACACCTCAGAACACCTGTAAACTAATTAATCAACTTACTTGTAGTTTTACCGAGACAGTATTCACCTCAAATTCCACGCACTTCAAGGTAAATGCCAAAACATTATCATTTTTTTCTTCTTTTTTTTTCCTCCTTCTTCACATCAACCACTATCTATCCCTCTCTCTCTTCCAAGGCCTCTGTATGGTAACGTCTCACTTCACCACAGCACTAAGAATATGGGGACTCGATTCACATACTAGGCTTCTTTTGGGAGGGCGTTATTTGGGAGTCGAGGGAGGGAGAGAGGGAGAGAGAGAGGACTGCAACTGACGTGAACACCACACTGACCTAGAAGCGACTATCTCTCTTTCTCTCTCTTCCTCTCCGTCCTTCTTTTTCTTTCTCTCTATCTCTCTCTCTCTCTCTCTTCTCTCTTTTGCTCTCCTGACACGTGGTGAAGTTGCCAATTGTTCTTTTTCCACTGACTCACAGGGCTGACTCAACTAAATTTCTCCTTTTGTTTCTTTCATAAAATTTTCTGTGTACTGTTGCGTGTTTGTTCATCTGGGTGCCTGAAGTGTGTGTGTGTGTGTGTGTGTGTGTGTGTGTGTGTGTGTGGTTATATTTGTTTGTTTCTTACTTAACACGCATGTCTGTGAATTAATTAGCCTGATTATGTTATCTCGAAACTTTTCAAAACATTACGTAAATATAGTCACTCTGGAATACATTGTCTTGTTTCCCTCATATAGTGCTACAGGTATATGTCTTACTTCATAAACATATATATACCATTTCCTGTCTCATCAATAACTTACACCAATATCTTTTAAGCGGTAACTCAAGAATCTTAACACTATTACACCCAAACATAATTGAAATATCCCTTACCAACATATAACCTTTTAGAACTCCTCCTCCTCTTATTTCAAACTAAAGCTTTTAATTTTGATCTTCTAACTTGGTTATAGTGAGATTTCAATAAGCTTTCTGCACTATTAACAGGAGAAGCACTCTTGAGAACCCGCGGCAAATCCTCTCTGTGAGACTGTGGCCATTGACAAGATTCGTGGCGAGAGCGCAAAGCGTTTCAGAGAGTAATCATTTTTTTCCTCTCTTGTATGATACTGAAACTGTATAGTGATTATCTAAGACTGGTGCAGTAAAGTAAAATTGATATTGAGGTTCTATAGACGCATCACTGTTTTAAATTAAAGAGCGTGAACAAAAAAAAAAAAGCGCGTTTAAATTGTTCGTCTTCCCATGACAACTTCCAAGCAATCTCTTTTTTTTTTATCTCTTGTATGCAGATAAGATAATACGAACTTCTAGCATAGCAGAAATAGTAGTATAATATTTATAATCAAAAGTAAGAACAGTATAATAGTGAGCTGTTGATATTTAAGTCAATTGCAGTGCTGTTTCGTGCAGCTAGTAGTAGTAGTAGTAGTAGTAGTAGTAGTAGTAGTAGTAGTAGTAGTAGAAGGCCCATACTCTTCAATATTGCAATAGTAGCAGAAGTAACCGTGGATAGGATAACAAGATATTCAAATTAGTTTCAAGCACTCCTATTACTCTACTGAAGTGAAGTGATATATGTACCATCACCACTGTTTCGGAGCACCATATCCACACAGCAAGAACAATCATAATAGTAGCAGCAGTAGTAAATAGTAACCGCGATGGAAAGAGATTTATTAAAGCTTTACTTCTATTATTATTCTACCAGTGCACACAACAACAATGGAATACACATAACCAAAGCCTTCTCATCTTCAAAAACCACCCATACACTACCATTAATCTTTGAAATACTCCATACATCCTTTGCGAGTATGCAAGAAAACGAATACTATGAAAAATAATAACGTAAAATATTTCTGATAGCAACATTTGATAAAGCAACGTGACGCCATGCGCTAGTCAGCCCACGATACCTAAAAAGCATTAAGTTGACATTGATTTCTACCAATATGGCACACTGCAGGAAATTTTGACTACGGAAAAAGTAATAGGAATTTAATAGGCGTGGTTTGATCTAGAGAGATGTTGGTATAATGCTATAATTTAAGAATGAAAAAGATGAATATTATGATGGTGGTGGCAGCGAGAGAGTGAGGCAGACTGAGATGCCAAGTCAGGAGCATCTATAATATTATCTCCTCTTAAAACAAAACTGTCAAATACTCATTAAATACACTGGATATACGCATGAATATATTAGAAAGGTGTTGAAGGAGGTTTAAAGTCGTAGAATAGAGCAAATATAACATAAAAAAAACAAAATAACAAAGGGACACAAGTGGCGACGGAGGTGTGAGTGGATAGAGAGAGGGAGGGAGAGAGGGTCCGTGGGAGAGGAGGAGGTGGCGGTGTGTTCTCGCTCTCTCTCTCCCTCTCTTTCTCTCCTACTGTATCCCTTCCTTCCCGCTGCCATGTCGTCCTCGGATTTCGTGACGGAGGTGGAGGTGCAGCCGGAGATCCAGGAGGTGGAAATCGAGGCCATCCCAGTAGACATGCCCGTGGATGCCATAGAAACTTACGAGGCAGAACCGATCATCGCCCTCCAGCAACTACCTGAGGCCGGGCGAGAGGAGATAATTTTCCAGACACAGGAGGAGGTGGTGGGCGAGCAGGAGATCCCATATGAAATTCCAGTGCCCGTTGAGAATGATGTGTGCGTTGAGTCCTCCCCAGGCCCGTCCAAGCGGCAGAAAAAGGGTCAGAAGAGAAGACGCGAAGTGATCGAGGATTTCACAGCCACCACTTCCCTGGGACAGAAATGGGAACAGAAGCAGGTGCAGATAAAGACGCTGGAGGGCGAGTTCTCCGTCACCATGTGGTCTTCAGGTGTCGATGAAGGTAAGTGCCAGTGCCAGTGTCCTGCTGAGTGCCCTGTGAGGCTTGTGTCACTCAGGGCTTGGTAGGGAAGGGGACATTGCAAGGCAAGGTGGACTGGGGACGCGTGATCGATATGTCTCCGTTTGGTGGCTGTTTTGTGTGGTTTCCCTTGTTTGTGCGTGTCCGTAGGGCCTTGTTTTCCATTCTGCGGGAGTCTGTGTTTGTTTTTGTTTGGTGTCCGCCATGAAGGCCTGGGCGCAGCCATGTTAAATATGGCCTCGAAGTATGGCGGAAGGCGAGCAATGGCTGCCGACCGCCATGACTAGAAGCAGCTCCTTCTTCGCTCTTGCCTTTTTTCCTCTTACACCCATTTCTGTGCTTTCCATTAACTCTTGACCCCCACCACCTTATGCCTGCCGTAATGACCTTCCTTCTTACCCGCGTGGCGAGCGGTCAAGTGGTTTAATTAATTAATTAGAGACATTTTACTAGATGAAGACACCCTTAGATTCCTCAGACCCCCCCGTGACCCTGTGTTACCAAGCTGGCTCATGGACAACAATTCGTCTTTTTTAATCCCTTTCCTTTGCGTTAGGCTATCGAGGAGGTTATCAGATATTCTAGCCATCGTGCCGCATCTTTGAGTCTAGGTCATTTAGTGGAGGAATGCGTCAGGAGGGGAGAAAAACATCAATTCATAGGAATAACGCAAGCAACAGCGGCCATTTTGAATATTTGGGGTAAAGTTGAAATATTTTAATAACATTTTCTGGGTTAGATTGTTTTGATGACAAAGAACGTTGTGATTGTGTATGATTATGGCTATACTAATCACGATTTATTTTTTATTTGATCTGTTTAGTGTGTTGGTTTGGGGAAATTCCATAGAACGAATATCTATGACTAGAATATCAATGAATGTAGGAAGATAAACAAGAGTAATAGGAATTCACTCGCACAAGGCTTTATCATGTGTTCAGGTGGCAGTGGTGAGACCAGGGAGTGGGGAGTAGTGAGTGGTGGAATGATGAATGAGCGAAGGAGTGATTGAATGGGTGAGTGAAGTGAATGAATCAGTGGGTGACCTTGACCCTGCCAGCCGCATGCCGACCCACCTGCCGTCCCTCGGCCATCTTGCCCACGTGCACCACTTACCTTATTAAAACAGGAAACTCCATGAATCACTATAGAAATGTATATTACAGCCAAGTAGATGTACTATTAATGGGAACGTCCTAAAATAGTGTCTATGAACCCAATAAACATAATCTATTTAAATAAAAGGCCACAATAAATATAGATTAGTATGAACGGTCAAATGAATATAATATACATAAAAAGTCCTGAATTGCAATAGAAATATACATATAAGATACCACTTGATTATTTCAGTATTGTGATAAATTAAATATATTATAGTTGTAGTTTTAAGCTGCAAATGATGATATGATTTGTTTCAAGTGGTAAATAATGATGCTACTACTACTACTACTACTACTACTACTACTACTACTACTACTACTACTACTACTACTATACATTGAGTGGCCATTTTTAGTTTTAAGGTGTATGTATTGATGATACAATTAGTTTTAAGTGATGAATGATGAAAATGATGAAATAATCAGACACATTACAACACAACACACATAAGTTATTCACAGCCTTATCCATGTCAGTCACTGCTCTAAAAAGGAACAAATTAGTTAACCCAGACTATAGGAACAACACAATGATAGAAACAGTAATAGTAGTAACACAAATAGGGACATTCAAGCATCATTCACTTACTGTCCCTGGTGGGAAAAAAAAAAAAGCAAACCCAGACTAAAGAAACAACATAGTGATAGAAACAGCAATAATAGTAACAAAATTAGGTGATAACAGCAATAGTAATAAAAAAAATAGGTACATACATCACTCATTCACTGTCAAGGTTTAAAAAAAGAATAAATTAGGTAACCCAGACTAAGAAACACAAAATAATGATAGTGATAGCAGTAATGATGATAAAATAGTTGATAGTAACAGCAATAGTAATAATAAAAATAGGTACATACATCATTCATTCACAGTTATTGGTGAAAAAAAGTTAGTTGATCCAGACTAAAGAAACACAACTTAGTGATAGTAATAACAGTAATAAAAGAAAAAAAAAAATAGGTGATAGTAACAGCAATATTAATGATAGAAAAAAATACACACACATCACTCATTCACAATTATTGGTGGGAAAAAGAATAAATTAGTTAACCCAGACTAAAGAAACACAAAATAATGATAGTAATAGCAGTAATAATAACAAAATAGGTGATAGTAACAGCAATAATAATGACAAAAAAGGTACACACATCACATACTCAGTCACTGGTGGGAAAAAGAAGAAATTAGTTAACCCAGGCTAAAGAAACAATATGGTGATGTTAACAGCAAAAGTAATAATAACAGGTAATGCATGGTGCCTTCCAGATGAGCTGAGTAACCCTGAGCCAGATCCAGATTACACGGAGTACATGACCGGCTCGAACAAGAAGCTGGCGGGCATTCCTGGCGTGGACCTCTCGGACCCAAAACAGCTTGCAGAATTTGCCAAGATAAAACCCAAGAAAGCCAGTAGTGATGACATAGCGCGCACCATAGCCTGTCCGCACAAGGTAAGGGTGTCTGCCTGTTTGTCTGTCTGTTAATCTATCTGTCTGTCTATCTGTGTGTCTATTCTTGATGGTATAAGTGTTTGTAAGGTGTCTGTCTGTCTGTCTATCTATCTGTGTGCCTATTCTTGATGGTATAATTGTTTGTAAGGGTGTCTGTCTGTTAATTTCTTCATCTGTCTATCTGTGTGTCTGTATTCTTGATGGTATGAGTGTCTGGAAAGGTGTCTGTCTGTCTGTCTGTTAATTTCTTCATCTGTCTATCTGTGTGTCTATATTCTTGATGGTATAAGTGTCAGGAAAGTTGTCTCTATCTGTTAATCTATATGTCTATCTATCACTCCATCTGTGTATTCTTCATTTAACCCCTTCAGTACCATGACATGTTTTCATCTCCATTCTGGTTACTATTTGGTGATTTTATACAGCTTCAGAAACATATGTGGGGGTTGAAATAGTAAAGACTCAGGCCATTAATCTTCTGACACCTATGTACCCTTCCTAATCTAATCTAATCTAATCTAAATAAAATTGTCTCATCATACCCAAAAAATAAAGGTAAAAATGCATCCCTGTACTGAAGGGGTTAAGTAGGATGAGTGAAATTATTAGGGTGAAGTTGTGATGGTTTGGTTATATAGTAGGGAATGAGAATAAAGAGATTAGATTTGCATGGAACCTTTGAAATATTACAGATGAAAGAGGTACAAATATTTTTATTTGTAAATGTATGATATTCAAATTTGGTGGTCTTCAAAAAATGTGTGGTTATTTAACTTGTTTGGTAGAATGCTCTCTCTCTCTCTCTCTCTCTCTCTCTCTCTCTCTCTCTCTCTCTCTCTCTCTCTCTCTCTCTCTCTCTCTCTCTCTCTCTCTCTCTCTCTCTCTCTCTCTCTCTCTCTCTCTCTCTCTAACACATTTAAAAGAAAGCACTATGAAAATTAAACATACCCACCAATAAGATTCTTGATAATCTCACCACAGCAGTTTAAGAATTGACTTTTTCCTGTCTTTCTCAACACCAAGACTAACAAACCTATCTTCCAGGGCTGCAATAAAATGTTCCGCGACAACTCAGCCATGAGGAAACACCTACACACCCACGGCCCGCGTGTCCATGTGTGTGCAGAGTGTGGCAAGGCCTTCGTGGAGTCTTCAAAACTCAAGAGACATCAACTGGTACACACTGGAGAGAAACCGTTCCAGGTATGACCCATGGAATGTATTACTGACCACTACTGTGTTTATTAAGTGTAGTTGTGTGAGTAATATTGCTACACACACGCTGATGTCTCCTCTTCCTCCTACAGTGTACGTTTGAGGGGTGTGGAAAGCGGTTTTCTCTGGACTTTAATCTGCGCACTCACGTTCGCATCCACACGGGGGATCGGCCCTATGTGTGTCCCTTTGATGGCTGCAACAAGAAGTTCGCCCAGAGCACCAACCTTAAGTCACACATCCTGACCCACGCCAAGGCAAAGTGAGTCTTGGCTTGCTGTGGCTCTTCTCTCTCTCTCTCTCTCTCTCTCTCTCTCTCTCTCTCTCTCTCTCTCTCTCTCTCTCTCTCTCTCTCTCTCTCTCTCTCTCTCTCTCAAGTAAATGTTCAGCTTTCCCTTTCTTTTGTTTCTCCTATATCTCCTATATACTTTTTTCCCCCAAAGTTTTTTCTCACTCCCTATTTAGATCTCTCTTTTATGGACATTTATCTATCTCTGTATGTAGATAGAAAATGGAACACTATAGCTATCACAGTCTGTATTGATCTCTCCCGTCCCTTCCATGTGTTAATCATCTAACCTAACACTTTCCCTTGCAGGAACAACATGAGAGCGGCCACCAGCAGCACACCACAGTATGAAACAGACTACAACTCCACTCAGCAGTATGTCCAGGTGGAGATGCCCTCGCCAGATGACCAGCAGTTTGTCATTTACACCAGCTAATCCCTACCACAGGAGGAGGAGGAGGTGGTGCAGGTTTAGGATGGTATCTTTACTGGGAGGGGGGAGGGAGGGAGGGGTTTGGGTAGGGTGTAATTTAAGCATGCTTGTGAGATGCAATATTTGTGTCTCTGGTTTTTGAGGATTTACTGTGTTTATTTTTGTGTGTGTGTGTATGTATGTGTGTGTGTGTGTGTTTGAGCGTGTGTCAGTATGTGAAGGTGGATCCTGTGATTATATTTAACAGTTAACTGAGAGAACCCACTAGCTTGTAGGTCTTTCCATACATGTCATGGGATGTAAAAAGCTTATTCTCTTAATCTGCTGTCTGGTTCAGTTCACTACAAGTGTCTGCAGTAAATAAATTTCTCCCTTTTTCAGATTTTGTTTTACTCTTAACCTCTGTTATTCTTTTAATGTACATATGATTAGTCTATCTCTACACCAGGCTAACAATCTCACATGGGCATTACTGACAAGGCAACACACACACACACACACACCACTTACTCCCTCAGTTGTGGAAATGGAGTTCAGTGCACCACTCTACCGTATCCCAAAATTATAATTATTGCTTGATGAAAAACAATCTGTCTCTCTCTCTGTCCCTTTCTTTTGGTTCGTTCCTCTCTTTTGCTGAACAATAGAAAAAAAAATTGAATAACTTTAAAAAGATGTTGAAAGAGAAAAGGACAGTACTGGGATGAGGTGAGGTGTGTGTATCAGTGAGCACAAGGAAGACAAGCAATATGTTATGGGTGAAGAATGCACTGGTATATAATGAAGACCAATAATGATAAATGCAGCATCTCTGAATAGGAATAATATGAGGGAACGAGTATTTACCATGCTCTTTCTTTACTTGTGTTTCTCCTTTCTTGTCTCCTTTATTATTATCTCTCACTTTAATCTCTGCTCTCTCTTGTCTTGTTTTCCTCTCTCATCTTGTGTTTTCTTTGTCTTTTCTTGTGATTCCTCTTTATTCTTATCTTGTTAGCTGTTTTTAAAGGCCACTGAGATGATTAGCTGGGTTTTTCAAGGTGTTTTATGCTATAGATGCTGAAGACTAGTTGAATTGTTAGTATTATTATGAATACACTTGCAAATGTCCATATCTTCCCTCGGAGTATCTTAAAAATAGATGATGCCAAATACTTGTTAAACTGTTGGTAGAATCATGAATACACTCTAGCAAATGCCCATATCTTCTCTCAGATCAAGTTATAAATAGATGAAGCTAAATTAAACTTAGTGTAATTATAATTACACTTCTAAATCCCCATAACTTCTCTCAGATCATGTTACAGGTAGGTGATGCTGAATACTTGTTAAAACTAATAGAATCATGAATACAGTCTTGAAAATACCCATACCTTCTCTTGGAGTATGTTACAGGTAGGTGATGCTGAATGCCTGTTAAAACTAATAGTAGAATCATGAATACATTAGCAAATGCCCATACCTTCTCTTGAATCATGTTAGAGGTAGGTGATGATGAATACCTGTTAAAACTAATAGAATCACAAATACACACTTCTCCCATACCTTCTCTTGGATTACAGATTTGAGGCAAGCTGGTGCAGTATTTGGGGGTCAAGGCATGTGTGACCTTTCAGATCATGTTACAGGTTGGTGACTCTGAATACCTGTTAAAATAAGTAGAATCATGAAATACACTTTTCTCCCATACCTTCTCCTGGATCATGTTACAGAGAGTTGAGGCAAGACATTGCAGTATTTGGGGGTCAAGGCATGTGTGACCTTTCGGATTATGTTACAGGTAGGTGACTGAATACCTGTTAAAACTAATAGTAGAATCATGAAATACACTCTTCTCCCATACCTTTTGGATCATGTTACAGAGTTGAGGCAAGACGCTGCAGTATTAGGGGGTTGAGGCATGTGTGAGGAGTGGGGGTAAGGAATGAGCAACACCTTCTATCTTTATGTACAATATATTGCCCATGGCCAGGCAATACTTATCTTTATTATCACTTCTGCTCCAACAATTGTCCATAATACATAGCAGGAGATAAAAACATTTGCTCTTTCTAAGCATCGGAACGGAAAAATTCAAATTATTAATAAAGGATAAAAAAAAAAGGAGTGAGAAAATGTTTTGAGACACATTAACACACACACACACACACACACACACACACACACACACACACAGGCCTTGTTCACAGGAGACAATGAGCAGTTAACTTGATGAGAGAGAGAGAGAGAGAGAGAAACATACCCCTAGGGTCTTAAAATAACAGATAGAATAAGTGTCATTTGTTTCAAGAATCAATATTTAATTTATCTGTGTGTGTGTGTGTGTGTGTGTGTGTGTGTGTGTGTGTACACAAGCTGCCACTGGTGATATTCCTACTGCTAAAATTGTCTACTGTGAACAAGGCCTATAAGTCACACACACACACACACACACACACACACACATATACTTCAACTGGTCTAGGACAGAATTGTGCTGTTTTTTGTTATTTTCTTCTTTCCTTGCAGAGAGAGAGAGAGAGAGAGAGAGAGAGAGAGAGAGAGAGAGAGAGAACTAGACAGAAAATAACCACAGAAGGAAAGAAATCACAGACAAAAACTGTCAAAAAAAGAAGCATAAATACATACTTTTCCATCTGTCCCAGGGAACACAAGGGAACCAAGACTCAATTAATTAACCTTCCTAATAAATAAATAGGCACAAATAAGCGAAAACTAATACAAAAAAGAACTTAGTGTAACTTTCTCGAATTAACCTTTATGAGAAATCGTCGGGGTGTGGCGATGGAGCTGATAATAAACAAAACACCACAATGATAATAATAATAATAAAAACAAGGCGAGTGAAAATATCTTTGTATAGCGTCAGAGAGCGTTATGTATGTAAGGTAATAAGGTCTATGAGTTTGAACAGCTTATCATAACACGTTGCAAAATAATACATACGAGAAAAAAAATATATTAGGCGACGGAACATTACAAGATAAGAAACTACAGTAAAAAGAATTAATTATACATCACAGAGATTTGCAGAACTTTACAAACTTTATATAAACCTTTTTAACGGACCTTCACTGGTAGAGGGGAGGGACGGGGGGGCTAATATATAATAGGGGGGTAGGTGGCGTTGGGGGTGGAGGTTGTACGTGATAAAGTATAAAATTCTCCTATGGTTCTGTGTAAGATTAATTAGTGGTTGGTTTTAGAATACGGGAGGGAGAGATACCTTCATAAAATTCTGCATTGAGTTTCTGGCTTATGAGTAACGAGAGAGAGAGAGAGAGAGAGAGAGAGAGAGAGAGAGAGAGAGAGAGAGAGAGAGAGAGAGAGAGAGAGAGAGAGAGTCAACCAAAACAAATCCAAAGAGAAATAGATAAAAAAAAAAGTCAACAGAAATGCAGAGAGAGAGAGAGAGAGAGAGAGAGAGAGAGAGAGAGAGAGAGAGAGAGAGAGAGAGAGAGAGAGAGAGAGAGAGAGAGAGAGACAGAGACAGAGAGACATAAATACACAAAAATCAAATCCAGAGAGAAAAAGAAATGGATGAAAAAACGAAACAACCAAAATTTCCAGAGAGAGAGAGAGAGAGAGAGAGAGAGTGTGTGTGTACATAACCTCGGCGTGGTTCAGAGCAGATTCATTAAGCTTGGCGGCGGCAGAAAATTGACTATTGGTGTGTGTGTGTGTGTGTGTGTGTGTGTGTGTGTGTAGGCGCTGAACGAGTCAGGACTTAACACTGTACAGCCAGGCAGGCAGGCAGACAGACAGACAGACACCTTCAGGATGGATTGCTGGTCCCGTGACGTGTTTCAGACATGTTGGGAGGGTCGCGTGATTCGTCTTGGGAGAGAGAGAGAGAGAGAGAGAGAGAGAGAGAGAGAGAGAGAGAGAGAGAGAGAGAGAGAGAGCAGGGTTAAGTTAGTTTAGCATCTTAACGAGAACTAATAGCTTTAATAATCAAATAATTGTAAAAAAAATGAGAGAGAGAGAGAGAGAGAGAGAGAGAGAGAGAGAGAGAGAATCATACGGGTTAGTGATAATAATAGTAAACACAAACATTAAGATAAAAAAAAATATCTACAATAAATAAATACACAAATAATATCATTCTGTAATCAATAAAGCTAAATAGACAGTTGAAAAAAAAAACTACAGAAATCGTCATTCTGTAAGCAAACATAAGAAAAAGAACAAAAAATAAATAAGTAAACAAAACAGTAATAAAATAATAATGACAACAAAAACGAAAATATTTCTTTTAAATCTGAAACACATCACGTCATGGCGGCGGTGACGGTGGTGGTGGTAGTCTGAAGGCCTGACACTATGGCTTGGGCTGTGGGGGCTGAGGGGCGGCAGTCACCTATTGCAATACTGGGCTGGAGGGTCTAACAGGAAGTTCTCGGGTGGGCGGGGGCTGGGGGAGGGTTGTGTGCCTCAGCGTGTTGTCTATGCATGTGTGTTGCAAGCGAGTATTTATTCTTGAACTCCTTGCAACACACAGGACAGGTAGCATGTTCCATATTTGAGTGAACCATTCTTACGTGTCTGTTAAGATTATACGAAGTGATTGGCTTGTGGCACTGCGGGCAGGACACATAACCATCACTGCCAGCTAGGGGGCGTCTCCATGGCACCACAGCAGCAGTGCCTCCCCCTATACCCCCACTAGGTGCCATACCCCCGCCCCCAGTGTCCAGGTAAGTGACGGTAGGGGGCAGGTTCATATCAATAGTGGTAGCGTTCCCATACTCGAAGACCCGCAGTAGATCCAAGCCTGTAATTAGAGAAGAGGGATTAGTAAAGGTTTTATTGTGGGTTTGTGATTCTCTGCGCCGCATACCGCACCTCACAGCCCATATACCGCGCTCTCCTTCCCATCACGGCACCTCCTATACTGTACTCTGACTTATGATTCTAAAGGTGTGTGTGGGACTCGGCCCACACACACACACACACACACACACACACACACACACACACACGGGATGTTTATTCAAGTAAAGGCATGCTGGATATTTTTCACGTAAACACACACACACACACACACACACACACACATCGTTATCCAGCCCAGCAGACCCCAGCAGACGGAGGAGGAGGAGGAGGAGGAGGAGGAGGAGGAGGGAAGGAGGAGGAGGAGGGAAGGAGGAAGCACTTGATGAAATGACGTGAAAAACATAAATAATAAACAAATAATAAAATGGGAATAACCACAATAATTACCTAAGGAAAACATGGAATGGAGGAGGAGGACGAGGAGGAGGAGGAGGAGGAGGAGGAGGAAAATGAGGAACAAAGACAGAATAAACAGGAAAATTAAACGTATATTCTGAAACTATTTGGAGGAGGAGGAGGAGGAGGAGGTTGGCGGGGTTGCGGGCGTACCTGCGGGGTTACGGGCGTGGAGGTGCAGGTGGCGTGGGCGCAGTCTCCTCCAGATGAGTGTGGTACCACAGACCGGAAGTGTGGGCGGGAAGTACTTGTGGGTAGGCGGGTGGGGGGCCGAGAGGTGGGGGTGGGGAGTGGAGGAGCTGCTGGGGTGCTAAGTGGGGTTGGAGGTAGGTGGGGTGGAAGGGCGGGGAGCAGGTGTTGGGGAGGTGTTGTGGTGTGGTGGTGGTTGTGATGACTTGTGGGAGACAGATTGGGGGTGTAGGAGGTGGTGGTGGTGGTGGTGGCTGGGGTTGTGGTGTGAGTGGCTGTGGGGTGTTCTGGGTGGGGTTCTGTGAGGGTGACTGGGCTGGGGAGGGGTTGGTCTGGGCCTGGGGCTGGATTGGGGGAGTGGTCGGGGCTTGGGTAGGGGTCGTGGAGGAGAGGATGTTGTCTTGGGGGTGTGTGGTGGAGGCTTGGGGGTGGGCGTGAGGTTGGCGGGGGTGGTAGCGGGCCTGGTGAACGCTCAGACTGTGTTTATTCTTGAACATCTTGGAGCAGAGTGGACATCTTACCTCCAAGGAGTCGTGCGTACGTTTGAGGTGCAGAGAAAGGTACGACAGCTGCACCCGCTTACCACACACCGGACAGCCCACCACACTCGCCTCCTCGCCTCCACCACTCCCACCACCTGCCCCTCCACCTCCGCTGCCGCCGCCCCCGTACCGCCCCCCAGCCCCATACCCCCAGCAGGCACCCCCGCCACCCCCGGCAGCGGCACCCCAGGCCCTACCAGGCCCTCCAAACGCATCAGCACATCTGTAACAGGAATATTGTTAGATTAGGCCGGCCATGGGTCATCGCCGCCATAACAGTGCCACGAAGGATCGCCAGTATCAAATGTGTCAAAATATACCGTCAGCAGTATCACGGAGGTCTGACAGTGCCATATCAAGAGCCATTGTTAAAAGAAGTCAGGAGTGCCACAGAACGCTAAGTGCCAATAATGTTACTAGTGCCACGTGGTCTCTGGTGTCAAAAGAGCTGTCAACAGTGCCATAAGAAGAGCCTACATACAGTGCCATATAAATTTCACTAGAGTGGCATTATCAAAGTCCATGAAGAGAAGGCCAGCACAGAAGTATATACCGATGCCAAAAAATCCTTTAGTGGCATTAAAAAGAAGCCATAAAACAGAGCCATCAAATTCAGTGCCAAATAAAAAACGCTGACCATGGAATGATAGAAAAGACGAAGGCTTCCCCACCACCTAACCCAACACAGCATACAAGTGGTTGGATAGTAGAACTGAAGGACAATTGACGAAAAAAAGGAAAACAAACCCCTCACCGCCTAACCTGCCATTAAGAGAAACCTGATAGTAAAGTTGAAGGCTTCTCCCCACCTGCTGACTTAGAAGGGAAGGGAAGGAAAGCGATAAGAAGTAACAATAACAAGTTTATTATTATTATTGTAAACAAAGTATATCACAGCATTTCTCCTAAGATAATACATGAACCAGGAGAGAGAGAGAGAGAGAGAGAGAGAGAGAGAGAGAGAGAGAGAGAGAGAGAGAGAGAGAGAGAGAGAGAGAGAGAGAGAGAGAGAGAGAGAGAGAGAGAGAGAGAGAGAGAGAGAGAGAGAGAGAGAGAGAGAGAGAGAGAGAGAGAGAGAGAGAGAGAGAGAGAGAGAGAGAGAGAGAGAGAGAGAGAGAGAGAGAGAGAGAACCAACAATTCATGTCTTAATATTGAGAGAGAGAGAGAGAGAGAGAGAGAGAGAGAGAGAGAGAGAGAGAGAGAGAGAGAGAGAGAGAGAGAGAGAGAGAGAGAGAGAGAGAGAAACATTCACAAAACACATATTGGCAGGTCTTAACATTAATAATAATAATAATAATAATAATAATAATAATAATAATAATAATAATAATAATAACATACTGAAGCAAATAAATGGAAAAAACAAATAAAAAATAATGGTAAGGATGAATAAACGAAAAGAAAAGGAGAGAGGGAGAATAATGAGAATAATGAGAAAAACAGGAGAATAATGAGAAAAAAGAGAAAAATGAGGAAATAGAATAACTAGATAGAATGAAAAAAATAGAAAAAAAAAACAAGATGGAGAACAGTAGTAGTAGTAGTAGTAGTAGTAGAAATAGTAATAGTAATAATAATAATAATAATAATAATAATAATAATAATGTTGATATTGGTATATATTTTTTCCTTCCTTTTGAGAAACGAATCGTCTTTTTCTCTACTTGGAACAATTATTTCTTCTTTTTCAACAAATCTTATGAATAAAATTTGTCTTTTTTTTTTCACGATCAGTCTTCACCTGCTGCCTGTGTCTTCCTTTTAGCAAAATGTATTGATAACAGGAAATGCTTGGTTCAGAATAGAGGAAAGAGTTTGCAAGGCCCCGCCCGCACAAGTTCTGAAACGCTCTGTTCTCTCACCATGACTATTTTTCAGGGCCACAGAGATGATTAGCCGGGTTGTCAAGAGTGTTTCTCCTGTTCATAATGAAGAAATCTTGTCAATCCGTCACTAGAACTACGAAAACACCATTAAAAACCCGTGTGACTTTATAAAATGGCTCAATTCTAAAACGCTCTGCTCTCTCACCACTATTTTCAAAGGCCTTGGAGATGACGAGCCGGGTTCTAAAGAGTGTTTCTCCTGTTCATATGAAGAAATGTTATCAATCTGTTACTAGAATCATAAGAAAACACTTTTAGAAACCCCGTGTCACTTCTACTAGTCTTTTGAAAGTAGTGGTAGTGTCTAAAAATACTGTCCAATGTCTGAGCTTCGCCTGTTGAACATCCGCTGGTGATCTTAATAATTAGCAGGTTTAAAAGTTCCTTGCTGGACTGAAGGACACAGGGCGCGTTTCGGGGCATAGTGCGGGCTGGCCGTGAAAAAAAAAAAAAAATAATAATAATAAGTGAATGTAAGGAGAGAAAAGGAAAACAAGAAATTAAGATGAAAAAAAAAAGGAGAAATTGAAACCACAAAATATAAATCAAACCTAGTGAAAGCTGAATGTATTATTGTAAAGGGGGAGAGATGGAAGATGATAAAAAAAGGATAAAAAAGTAATAATAAAAAAAACAACGCGAAGGAATGATAAACCAAAGGAAAAGAAAAAGTGGTATTTTTGTAGTGTTATTTTGAGTTACTTATTCAATTACTGTTTTTCTGTAAGGGTGTGAGTGAACTTCTTTTTTTTTCGTTTTTCTTTTTGTATTTTTTTAGACCCGCCCAAAACCTTCCATGTATAATGATAATAATAATAATAATAATAATAATAATAATAATAATAACAACAAGATTTTATGCAGTATTGCTAAAAATTAAACAAAATAATAAATCAGGACTTAAAAGAATATTAAAAGTAGAAGTAGAAATAATAATAATAACAATAATAATAATAACAATAACAATAACAATAATAATAATAATAATAATAATAATAATAATAATAGTAATAACAGTAGGTCTTGGGTGGGTCTAAGAGGGAATGTTAAAAATGTTAGTTGAATCACCATTTAAAATAATCAGACGGTACTTATTTTCCTCACAAATCTGGACTTCCATCAATAAAAAAAAAGTTAAAATAATAATGACAATAATAAATAAATCAATATAAAAACGCTTTGATATGTGTCAGAGTATTATTTTTTTATTATCTTCCTTTGGGTTTCATACGTAATAAAAATATGTATAGTTTGATTTGAACTAAGCCTGTTTGTTACTTTTGATTTCAATCCCAAATGAAAACTAAGTGATATATTAAAAGAAAATGGCATCAACATTTTCTTTTTCTCTCTTTCTTTTGTGTATATATAATCCCTTTATCATTTTTCTAATTTGAGAATATCCAAATTTGTGAGGAAGAAAATCTGTCCATCTATGTCTTTTATAATAATATATAAGATGTATTATTATTATTATATACTGACAGACAAACTCCAAATATAATGATCATGTCTATAAAAACTGTAGCGAAAAGAAACAAAAACCAAAAAAAATCTGCATCTAAGTGTGTGCATATGGCATTGACTTACATATGTGTGTATATATATGTAGGTAATTGCTATGTACATATTTATATACACACAGTTTGTATACATACATAGGTCAAGCAGTAAAATGTCTACAATGCATTTCGATGAGAGAAGAATTCCAACATAATTATTAATAAAAAGTACAATACACATTTCTCGTCTTTTACAAAGTTTTGCTGCTTAAAGATTACACAATTCAAACAATTCATCACCTTATCATTAAACCTAAAGGAAACAAATGAACAGTAAGCATAAAATTCTGCATATTGAACATTGAAGCAAACGCCTTTTTTTTTGTTTTGTTTGTTACGTTTAAACCTAAAAGAACACAAGACCTCCTCCCATTTTCTGTTGCCCTAACGCGGCACGCGCTCCCACTCCACGAGATAATAATACTAAAAACAATGGTTAAAATGAATAAATAAATCTCGTTTGTATTTATATAAGATAAACAAGAACGCAAAACGAAATGGGTAAATAATAATAAAAATAATCAGGAGCGGTAATCAAGTGGCCTTTTCTTTCCTTTTCCTTTTCATTCCTTATTATTTATTTATTTTTTTTTTTACTTTTGTGCCCTTGACCAGCCTCCTTCACACGCAATAAAAAAATAAATAAAAGAATAAAAATAAATAAAGAAAGAAAGAAATGTGAAGATGGATGGCCTCAGATTTCAAAACATTAAAAAAAGACCAAGAAATAAAAAGATAGATAATAAAAATTGTAATAATAAAACACAAACAAGACAATATTAATATTATCTATCGCAGCTTGAAGGGAGCAAATCTTCCAAACAATATTGTATTAAAAAGCACAACAACAAATTCCTTCAAATGAATGCATGAATAGTAATAATAATAATAATAACTATCACACCTTCCCCTTTATTTCCTTCCTTCCTTCCTCCTTCCGTCTGTTCTATTCCTTCTTGACTATCACTAACTATCGTAACTATCATACAAACAAAAAGATTGCCACAAACACCTCAACTATTAGTATTATACCTTCCTTGAATCACTTGAACACATGATACTGAAACACCTTACATTGTATTCTGGCGTCTTACAAAATCACTCCTACAACTCTGTCTCTCACTGCGGCGGGTCAAACCATTCCCTTTAAATCTGCTAAGTAAAATAATATACTTATCGTTATATGCATTAATTACCGTCTATACTTTGTCTTTTTTTTAATCCTTAGTCACGTGTATTATCCTCTCAGTATACAGTAATAATAACAACGGTAACAGTGCATAAAACAATGAATTACTTTACTGGCCACAGAAGCAATGGTTTGGTCAGCCACAGTGAGGCAGAGTACGGGAATAATTCTACAACAACACCATAACATTAACCATCTGACTGCTATGGCATGCTATTGGTCCTAATGAAACGTTGTTGGGGCAAGAGAGTAACCTTTACGGACACCAGTGGCTGCGGCACAAGGGATGGGGTGGCTCAGACCTGCTGGCGTGTTAGTGTCCTTGTTCAGATCACGGTGCTAATGAGACGCGTCGTATTGTCACCAGCAGCAGTGAGATGGTTAAGAATCATCTAGCCTTAATCTTATCTGTGTTGACATGCCTCACACACCTTGGATTATCACAGCCATCATGAATTAACTAACAAAGATTTTTGTCTCAAACTCCTCACCTCTCCCCGCTATTGTTATTTTCTTTAAGGTATCATCATTATTATTATTAACTTTAGCTCCTATGTAATCTTAACTAAGGCTGCCCACGCGACACGCTGCTCGGCGCGCGCTGCTCCCCGACGCTTGCTGCTCAGCTTGCGTCCTACAGTTTTCAGAGGCCGCAAATGCCCCCCGTGATTGACAGAGTTCTCGTGGTTGTTTCTCCGTCAGATTGGTTACTGCCATGAAAATTTTCGAAAAACTTGACAACTTCCACTGGCATCATTCTAAAGCCCGTATCACACCGAGACTGCTGCTACGATCATGAAAACGCTGAAATATTGAAATCTTCCACCAACATCCTTGTTAACCTCGTTACACGGATATTTATTACATTTTTTCCAGCCTCTTTTGGTACGAGGCGTGGCAGACTAGTAGGGACATCTCTTGGTAACAAAGGAAGGGTGGCATGAACGTTCTATCGCTTGCGTCCTGACCAATCCGCGCCACTGACAAGATCAAAGGCATTGCAGTGGAACATGATTACCTATCCCAGACGGTCAAGAGATGCTATAGCGTGTGTGTGATATGTTAAGGGAAATTCAATGGTTGTATTGCAGCAAACAGACTGTGGCCTCAATATCTCAATGATCTCTGTCTAACATCGCTTGTTTTGGACTAACTCCTTGGGTCTTATTGTCTGTAGTGAATGCTCTCGTTCCTGCCAAGGAGGAATCCACTGACTTTTCTCTTTAGGACATAACGTATTAAAGCACAAATGAAGGCCAGTCACGGACAACAGGTGTATTCTGGTACAGTGTATTATACTGGTCTTGGTGGCTGCCCGTGGAACGCCGGAAACATGCAATGCTGCCTGTTACTAGTGCAAGACGCTACCTCCGCTCGCCGCCACAATGACCATGTTTAGTTTTCCACCAGTCTGTATCACAAAAGCACGATGCCTGAGAATCTCGCTGTGTGACAGGGGCTTTAGATGGGCCAGGCAGTCATGAAAACACCCTTAAGAACCCACACAACTTCCAGAGCCCGGGAAATATTGATGAGACACAAGATGTAAGAAAACATCGGGGCCCGCGGAGCGCCATGCAGCGAGGCACGTCTGGCAGCCTCACTCATATTCTGAAACACTGCTCTCTCACCACGACTATTTTCCAAGGCCACAGAGATGATCAGCCAGGTTCTCAAGGGTGTTTCTCCAGTTCGTAATGAAGAACTATCAATAACCAGTCACCAGAACTGTAAAAACACCCTTAAAAACCGGTGTCACTTCCATTGGAGCCGTTTGAAAGTAGTGGTGGTGTGGAACGGAAGTGTTTCAGAGCACGGCCGTTACTGTTGCCTTATGGGTAGGATACATAAGTATACATGGATAAAATGTGCTCTCTGCTTCTGTTAACTATTTACGGAGAGAAGAGTTGAAACACACAGCCAAATGCGATCACGGATTGAATGAATTAAAGTTACGATGCTAACACGATCCTAACAGTCTGTGGACAACACTTTCGGCTTCACTCTCTCTTATCTCTCACTCACTCACTCTCACTCCACACTTCCCTCGTCATCTTCACTCGCTCCTGCCTCACAAGTCTCGCAGAGCCACGTGTCTGACAGCCAGCCGAAATATTCCCTAATTTAGAAGGTGTATCACAAATATGGCATCATCATAATCATCAGCTTCAACACCATCATAACAAAATCCTTATGATAATCGATTTCACAGCCTCACCATCACAAGAATTATTATTTTTTTACACCTATAAATATAACATCATCACCAATATACTATTTTTTGTCGTATTTATTTTTTTTTGTTTATTTTGTAGGTGTTGCCATAACCACCACCATCATCATCATCAATCAATCATCACTATGACATAACACGGACGCACTAACACACACATCACCATCAAAGACAACAAAAACCATCACAGAATTTAATGTTGTACAGACCTCTTCACCATCACTGCCTACGCTACTGTTACTGGCTCTCACTATCTCCCTCACCATCACATCACCATCACCTCACTATACTGGCTCGCGCTCGTCACTTGTCACCTCACCATCATCGAGACGTTTACAATGAGCTGTCTTGCCTTCATCACTATCACCTCACTATCATTTATCACCATTCACTATATCACCATCGCCTAGACACTTTGAGCTATCACCTATCATCATCAGGACATTTAACGCGATATGTCACCATTATCAGTATCACCATCACCGAGAGACTTATTATGAGCTATCTCGCCATCATCACTATCACCTCACTATACTATTAATTAAGGGCACGCCGATATCACTACTAACCACACTCTCAGTCACTATCACCTGTTAATTAAAGACTGGCACTCACACCTTCACCTTCACCATCAGTTATCATCTCCTAACCATCACTATCATCATCACCATCATCATCTTCACTATCACAGCCTCCGTTTCACATTTTGCACAATCTTTGGTAAAAACATATATATTTTCTCTCAAATGGGAATAATTTTTTTTTTATATAATCTTATCTTAGAATTATACATATATATATAAAAAATGTTTCGAAGTTATTATGAATGAGTCAGGAATTGTTAATGGTTGATTTTTTGGGGGGTATTTTGAAATATTGGGGCGGAAATTTTTAGTGTTTTTGACAATTGTGGATTTCGAAAGATTAAAGTAAGAATTTATATTATTTGGGATTTCTTGGGATTATTATTTTTTTTTAAGGGCGACGGAATTTCTTTTGAACAATTATGGCTTTTGAAAAACTGATATATTTTCCTGGATATTTTTTTTTTTTTTAATTTAGGATAAGAAATTTTTGAACATACGTAAATTTCGAAAGAAAAATATGGATGTGGAAAAGTGGGAGGGAAACTTTTTGGACAATTTGGAACTAAAAATCAAAACCTGTGATGTCTATTTTTGGTGTTTCTCTTCCGTACGGTCTGTTAGCTAAGGTTGTATATCGGTGTTACATATTGCACGTGGGTCTGCCTGGGTCCCTGGAGTTCACTGCAGTTAGATTGTAGAGATGGATATGGAACGTTTGTGTGTTAATCAGATTGTTATCACATTTAGCAAATACTGGTGAGAAAAAAATAAGATAATAAAAAAAAATTAAAAAAGAAGAGGCGCAGATTATATTAAGTTAATAATAAAATGCTTCTTCATACCGAGACACAACGCCTTACATCTACTTACAGCATCTTAAGTAAAAAATATAATTAAAAGACTCTTAAACAATAGCTTACTTGTACCATAACAATTGTATTTCACGAATATTATGTGTGTTTTGAAATGCTTATTAGAATATCATTATTACTTCATATATTGCCAATTATGTCGATTTTTTTGGTTTCCTCGTTTTCTATTATTTTAGCATTTCAATATTGACATAACTCGTGTGTTTTGTTATTTATTAATTATTATTATTATTATTAATTATTATTATTATTAAAGGTACACTTTCATATTTGATCAGAAACCTCTTCCATTATCCTCTTTTCTCTCTCTCTCTCTCTCTCTCTCTCTCTCTCTCTCTCTCTCGTGTGTGTGTGTGTGTGTGTGTGTGTGTGTGTGTGTGTGTGTGTGTGTGTGTGTGTGTGTGTGTGTGTGTGTGTGTGTGTCTCTCTCTCTCTCTCTCTCTCTCTCTCTTCCAGGCGAACTCTAAAATTTCTTTTGATTTCTTCAAACATTTTTTCCCCTTTTCACTTAAATGCTATTCTGGACTTGCTAACTTTTTAATCAGCGGGAAAAATGACTTTCTCTCTCTCTCTCTCTCTCTCTCTCTCTCTCTCTCTCTCTCTCTCTCTCTCTCTCAATTTTTTTTTGTATTTTTTATCAATTTTACTTAAGATTGGCAAGCCGTTCACCCACCATTTTGATTTTCACGATCATTATTATGGTTTCTTTTTTATATTTTACCTCCTGACAATCTTTTTAAGCTGTCAGGAGGTGTCTTTGTCTTCTCTGTCTGTCGTTCGTCTGTCTGTTTGCTGACACTCTTTATACTTAAACAGACGAGAGAAGAAAAAAATACTTACGTCTGTTTAAAAATGCCTTATTCTAATTAACTTTCATTTTTAACTCTTCTCTCCTCCCTCTCGTCTCTTTATCCCCCGTTCCCTTCTCTCTATCTCTCCTCCTCCTCCTCCTATTTCTAACAGACGGTGCTCAAAATACATAAATTTCTCACAATAATCAAGAACATTTCCTTTGATCTCCATCTGCTTACAATTCTTACACTAATTCTCCTCCTCCTTCATGTACTCATCTCCTCCTCCTCCTCCTCCTCCTCCTCATCCTCTTCTTGTTACTCACAGCATTTTATCACAGACATTCTTCTCACCTCCTCCTCTTCTTCCCAACAACGAAAATTAATCATTCTCTCCCGCAACATCATCATCATCATCATCATCAGCATCACATCTATACTCCTACTCACAGCATTAATATAATTTATCACAGTCTACCTCACTTCCCACTTCATCTTCTTCTCCTCCTTCTCCTTCTCCTCCTCCTCCTCCTCCTACCTCCTTCTCCTCCTTGTCTTCCTCCTCCTCCTCATCTCCTCCTCTTAATCTTGGCAGTATTAGCTGGGGATGGGATTCGTGCTAATTCCTAAACGACTACCTTTTGACTGCTTCACACGCACGTACGCACGCAAGTAGGCACGCATGCACGCAGGGAGACACCTTTCTGAACGGCACGAGAACTGTTTCTATTTCTTTTCTCAAAGCGGTACAGAGTGGGTTGTTTTTCTTTGTCTGGATTTTGTTTTCTATTTTTTTTCCAATGCGGTAAAAAGTGGGTTGCTTTTCTCTATGGGGGTTCAATATACCTTTTTGTGAGAGCTGTAGTGAATTGTTTTCTTTTCTTTTTTCACTTCAAAGCGGTATGAAGTTGTTTTTTCTACTTTTGTTAGCTGTATTTCTTAAGTTTAATTTCTTTTATATCTCAAAGCGGTAAAAAGTCGGTTGTTTTCTTACCCATTTTTTGTGCCCTAGAACAACCGCTCTCGAATAAATAAATAAAAACAATAAATAGAATAAAATGTTTAGATTCTCTCAATATTTAGACTCGACCCATTCCAGAAATTACATCACAAAATGCTACTACCTTTTCAAACCCCGGCCAGAACCCAAACAGATGAGTGACAACATTCCCTCCTCTAGGTTACAATTATCACGGAGTTTAACAGAGACGTGGGTAACGAGCCTACAACATTATGATTACTGAGCGCTCGTATCTTCAGACACCTCTCCTCACCAAGGCTGCTTTCAGTGGCCACAGAGATGATTAGACGGGTTTACAAGGGTGCTTCTTCTATTGATACTACAGATTCCTTGTTAAACTATCACTGTACTCATGAAAGCACCCTTGGAAACCCTTCACCACTTCCAATGTAGCGTTATCATGTAGAATAATGAAAACACTAAAACTTCTTCGACTTCCACTACAGCCTGTTGAGACGTGAAATCGTGAAAACACTCTTGAAAAAAATAACATGAACTTCCACTACAGCCTTGAAAACTGCTATAACTTCCACTACAGCCTTGCAATCTCCTTTGACTCCTACTACGGCCTTTAAAAACTCCAATAACTTCCACTACAGCCTTGAAAAACCCCCTTCACTTCATATACAGCCTTAGAAACCTCCAATAACTTCCACTACAGCTTGAAAAACCTCTTATAACTTCTACTACACCCTTGAAAACTCCCAATAAGATCCAATACACCCTTGTAAACTTTTGAGAACACGCTATCAGTTGATCAGGGAGAGTGGAGCTTACCAATAAAAAGTTCTGTCGATAAGATTAGGTTCTCGTGCCGCTGTGAAAGGTGCCCTGTGTCTCCCTCCCTCCCTCTGTTTATTTTTTGAGCTACCTGGTCGACACACACGACACACAGCCACCTAGAACGATGCTACGGAAAAAATGCTATCGGAGAAAATGCCGGAGTGGTATTAACTGGTTGCTATTGTGAAAACTACGGACACACGAACACACACACACGCACACGCGGGACCATCACCACTTGACAGAAAGACCAGTTTACGTTTTCTCTCTCGTTTTCTTTGATTTGCTTGTTTTTCTTTGATATTTTGAGTTTTGTTGGTTTTTTTTTCAATTTTTTTATTTCAGTTTTCCAGATCTTTGTTTTTTTCTTGTAATTTCTTGGGTTTGTGATAATTTTTCTTTTCGTTTCTATTTGAGATTTATTCGTTTAATTTTCTTGGTTTATTTTGGGTCTTTTGTTTTATTATTTACTCTTTTTTTAATACGTGTTTTTTTCTTTTCCTTTTCACGTTTTCTCTTTAATTTTCGTTTTCTTTTTTGTTTCATTCTTCGTTTTTTTTTTTTTGTGCTTTTTTGTGGGTCCTTTATTATCATCAACATTTTTTCCATGATATATTTTTTCGGTGTTCTTCACTTGTATTATTTTTTCATTTCATTATTTACTTCCTTTCAATAAATGCAAATAACGTTTTTTGTTACTAATTTGTACTTTCCTTTAGTATTTTTCCCTCACATACAATTGCCTTCATATTTCCTGCAACTTTTCATTAACTTTCATTTTCTTAACAAATTCTAACACACAAACCGTTTATTAATTCATTTTTTCTATATAAACCATCATTTTTTTTTTTTCCTTTTCCTGGTCTTCCAACTAATGCTGGCTGGGTGGTGGTGGTGGTGGTCGTGGTGGTGGTGGTATGGTGTAGTGTGGTGGCGGTGGTGGTGGCGGTAGGGGGGGGAGGGTAGTGCAAGTAGTGTGGTGTGGGGAGGTGGTGGTGATGGTGGTTGTAGTGAAATATAACAGTGCATGTAAACCAAACCCTATTGAGCTTTGAAAAAACCACTATAACTTTGATTATTATTGTTATTGTTGTTGATGGGGGGGGTGGGGGGAAGGAATGTGGTAGTGGTGGTGGTGGAAACTGTGGTGGAGATCGGAGACTTCAACTGTGGTGTGCGATGGATGTGTGGAGTGGCAAGGGTACATGTATGGGCCTTTCAACTGTGGTAGAGTGTGGTGGAGTGGAGATACCTGGTCATATGGACTGATTGTAGTGGAAGAAGTACTGTAGTGGTAGTGGAGGTGGTTTGAGGGTACAGCTGTGGTAATGGAGGGAGGGGTTAAGGACTTGTGGTGGGGTGTGTGTGGTTTGGTGTGGTGGATGTGGTTCTGATGTGGTGAAGTGAGAGAAAACTGTTGTATTAACTGTGGTACTGGAGATTAGTTAGTTACTGAAGTCTTAACAGTAGTAGTAGTAGTAGTAGTAGTAGTAGTAGTGGTAATGGTAGTGGTTGTAGTGTTTGTTAATGGTGCAAAAAATTAATGGTGCTAGTTATTAAGGTAGTTATGGTACAGAGCATTAACATTAATAACATGAGCGGTAGTTAGTTCCAGTTATAGTTTTTTTGGGGTAGTTATAGTTAGTTAATCTGTTAGTCAGTCAGTTAGGGTACAACAACAATTAAGAGTGAGCATGTGGTTAGGGATTTTTTTATATTTGGCAGTGTGATGGTGGTAGTGATAGTGGTAGTAGTGGTAGTATGTGTGTTTGTACGTGTGCGTGTGTGTACTGATATGCATGTAAGTATTAATCCTGTTTCTATATATCCATCTATGTGTGTATGTGTAAGTGTGTATGTCTGCATGTATAAGGGATTAGGCAGGGGGATCGTCAAGTTAACAGTGAACCTGGTGGTGGTGGTTGTGGTGGTGTGGTGGTGGTGTTTGGGGGGTATATACCAGCACCAGCAGCAGCAGTAGTAGTAGTAGTAGTAGTAGTTGTAGTAGTAGTAGTAGTAGCAGTGGTGGGGTCGGGTATGGCTGATCACTTATGGTAGTTGGCAATATGAGTCTCGAGGGAGTAGGTATTCTTGAGCACTCGAGCACAAAAGGGACACTGCGCCCTGTCCATCTGTGTGTGTTGTGTGCGAATATGTCTTTTTAGATGGTTGTATGTGATCCTTTTCTGGCACACTGGGCAGAGGCGGTAACTCAAACCTCCCTCAGTGGATGTGCGTTGCTCCAAGGAGGTGGAGGAGGTGGAAGGAGGTGGAGTGGAGGGGCGGAAGGTGGTGAGGAGGGAAGGGAGGAGGAGCACCCCGCCCCCTAGACCACCGTCGCTTGAGGAGGCAACAGGAGCTGGCGCAGAAGAAGGCGATAGAGTCCACCCGCTTGCCGACACGCTGCTGCCGCTCCTGCCGCCCCCTGCAACACACAACACACCACGGTTACCTTCAGTCCTTCCTTCACTCCTTCACTCCCCTCACCCTCCTGCCTACACCTTCCTTCACCTCCTCCTCCATAAAAATCATCCACACTTTTCTTGTCTCCTATATATCTGTTTTTTTTTCTCATGTACTTCATTCGTTTGTTACACCTTACCTTCGTTTATTGTCCTTCCTTCACTCCTCTTCCTTTCGCTACCTTCTTACCTTCTTTCCTTCATTCCTTCCTTCTCTTTACTAATCATTCCCTTTATTCCTTTCCCTTTTCTGGCAACCCCTACAACTTAACTTTCTTCTTTATCATGCATCCATCAGCTTACCTTTTGTTCATTCTCTCCTTCCTTCTTCTCTCCTTTCTTTGCCTCCTCCTCCTCCTTCTCTTCCTCCTCAGTCCTTTCCTTCCTGTCACTTCAAAAATAAATAAAGTTTCTCTATTGTTTTACTTCCTTTTCCTTTCTCAAACTTGCACCTAACCTATGTTCCTTCCTTCGTCTTCTTCCTCCTCCTCCTCTTCCTTCTCTTCCTCCTCCTCCTCCTCATCTTCCTCCTTAAACACTCAACTTCTTTTCCTACCTCTATTATTAATCTCTTCACATTCTCCTCCTCCTCCTCCTTACTGTCCTTCATATTCCCCTCCCCCCTCTCTCTCTTCCCTTCCTTTTTTCTAATTCTCCTTCATTTCCTCCCTTATCTTTTTTTTTTTCTTTTCCTTCAATAATTCCCTCTTTCCTGTTACTCTCATCACTTTCTACACTTAACCTCTTCCTTCCTCCGTTCCTTCCTTTTATCGCTTTTAAATCATGTCCTTTCTCTCTCCTTCATTCCTTCATTCTCCCGGAGCTATGTGTAACACTCCTTCCTTGCTTCCTTCCTTTCTTCCCCTCCTCCTCCTTCTTCTCTTTCTTCTGCGTCTTATTCCTATTCTTCCTTCCCCATTTTCACAGTTCAACATCATCATCTTACTCAAGTCATATCACCATCATCATCTTCCTTCCTAACTGATGTACCAGTCTTCACCATCTTTACTTTCACTACCACCACCATCACCACCACTCACTGTCTGTTTCTCATTCACCACCACACCACGACCACCACTACCGTCACCACTTAATAGTATGCTAGTTCATGTCTGGCATAAACACACACACACACACACACACACACACACACACACACACACACACACACACACACACACACACACACACACACACACACACACACACAAAGGAAAACTATAATGTTAATAAAAACTTTTCACGTTAAAAATAAATGAAATTCCGTACATGAATGAGGAATAGTGTGTGTGTGTGTGTGTGTGTGTGTGTGTGTGTGTGTGTGTGTGTGTGTGTGTGTGTGTGTGTGTGTCGTATCACCTCTTAGAAATAAAAATACATTCTTAAACAAAGTAATTTCATGATTATAGTAATGGGAAAAAAAAGGAGGAAAAATTATATATGCAATACTGGTCTCTCTCTCTCTCTCTCTCTCTCTCTCTCTCTCACACACACACACACACACACACACACACACACACACACACACACACACACAAGTGACGACGAATAAAAAATCCTCAGACAGTCAACCTTATTTATTGGTTTCGTTAACAAAAATATGCGAGAAAAACAAAAGATGAAAAAAAAAATAATAATAAACACACAAACTTGTCGCCTCGGAACGGACAAAAGAACATCGGGAAACACAACAACGAAGGGATTCCAATACGAGACGAACGAGAGAAGAGGATCAGATCAAGTACAGGAAAGGGTTTGTTTTTGTTTCGTCTATACTTATCTTCTCTACCTTATAACGTTCCCTTTTTTTTTTTTTTAATATAATAACGTGGTTTTTTGATGTTTTACTAGTCACTGATGTTGATGTAGTTTTTTTTGTTATTTGTTTATATTCCTCGTCGTGTTCCGTCACTTAATGGGGATTGCCACATGCCTTTGCTTAAACTCTATATATACAAAGTGGTCTGGCTGTGTGACCATCGATCCCCCTGCTGCAGTGTATGTAGAAACAGTACGTGGTCTATACATAATACATAAAGAAAATGACACACACGCACACACTCACAAACTCGCTCGCACACACACTCACACAGTATACATAGGTACCATAGATTTTTATTAAAGAAAAATATTGTTATAATTTGGTATGAAAAGACGTGTTTGGGGAGGAGTGGGGTGGGGAGTAGGGGAGAGAGGGGAGAGAAGGAGAGGGGTGGAGAGTGACTCATACATACAAACACACACACAGTATACACCAGTCTACACCCTCCCATATCCTGCCAACACCCAGCAACACCACGCTACACTACACACACAAATATTCAACCTAACTTTTGCTAATACTGTGATAATATTCTCGCCTCTTCTTCATCTTCCTCCTCCTCCTCCTCCTCCTCGCTCTGTTCTCTCACAAAGTCTGTTCTCCAAGGCCTCACAATGTTCAGTCAAGTTTTCAAGGGCGATTTTCCACATTAGAGATATTTTTTTTTTGTTCAATCGTTACTGGAATGGAAACTTCCTTGAAAGCCCCTCATAACTTCCAGGGCAACGTCTTAAGCAACCACTGAAATCATAGAAACACTCTTAAAAACGCATCTGAAACTCCTAATAAGTTCCAGGACAGGCTCTTTTACTACCACTGGAATCATGAACATCCCTAAAAAACGTCTCTGAAACCACAATAACTTCCAGGATAGCCTTTCAAACTACCACTGGAATCCTGGAAACATTTAAAAACGCAACTGAAACTACAACTTCCAGGATAACATTTTAACAACCATTGGAATCATAGAAACATCCTTAAAACGCTTCTAAACAACCACTGGCATCATAAACGCCATCAACAATAACTTCCAGGGCAGTCTCTTTTATTACCACTGGAATCATAGAAACACCCATAAAACGTCCTTAAAACCTCAATTACTTCCAGGATAGTCTTTTAACTACCACTGGAATCTTGGAAACGCCCTTGAAACCACTATAACCTCCAGTAGAGCCTGTCAAACTACTACTAGCATCGTGAAAAAGACCATTTAAAATCACCCAATAACTTCCAGCCAGTCGAACTATCTCTAGGATCATGGAAACGCCCTTTGAAACCACAATAACTTCCAGTACACCCTATCAAACTACTACTGGAACCACAAAAACACCCATGGCAACCTCCAAAAACGCCTTAAAAACCCTAATAACTTCCAGCACAGCTCATCAAACCAGCACTGGAACCATGAAAACACCCTTAGAAACCCCAATACCTTCCAGTACACTCAAACTACCAACTGGAACCATACAAACGCCCTTAAAAAACCCGAAAACCCTCCCTAGGTATATAGGTATTATCTCACAAAGGAGCGTGTAAACTAAGGTAAGCTCAGACCGGGACTCGAACCCAGGTACACACAGCACTGGGCAAGATGAGAACCGGAGAGCCAGGTGGTGGAGGCTGCCAGGAAGGTGTGGACTGATGTACTAATGGTCTTTTTTGAGGTCTAAGGGACGGGGGTCTTAATAGAGAGGCTTAAGCGGTCTATATAAAGTAGGGTTTTAAGGGGTAATGGTCTGAGGTGGTCTTAAAGGGATGTTCTTGTGGGGGGGGTTAAAAGGGACTATTTTGGGGAGGTCCTTGAGTTTGGTCTTAATTGAGGATCTTTGTCAGTCTTTTAAGGGATGGTCTTAAGGAAACGTTCTTAAAAGTGGCCTTAGAAGGGGTATTATAAAGAGTCTGGTCTTTAGGAGGTCTCAAAAGGGACAATCTAGGGAAGTTGTGGTCTTAAAATTGAGGGTCTGTCAGTTTTTAAGGAGTCTTCAGGAAACATTCTCAAAGGTTATCGAAAAAAAGTATTCTAAGTCTGGTCTTCAGGGTGTCTTAAAAGGAACAATCTAGGGAAGTTGTCTTAAATTGAGGGTCTGTCAGTTTTTAAGGGATGGTCCTAAGGAAACGTTTTAGAATAGTGGTTTGAAACAGGGAATTTTAAGGAGCCTGATCTTGATATGATTTACGGTATTAGTCTTAAAGAGAGGGGATCTATGGAGAATTGACTTTTATTATTACATTTTTAAGGGGTCTTCAGGTGGTCCAGGGTCTTAAGGCGTGTGGTTATAGGTAGTCTTTAAAGAGGCCACAGTTAAGAGACGTCAGTAGAGTTTTTTTTTTAAACGTAATGGTCTAACAGCAATGCATTTTCAAGGGTTTCTAGATAGTTGAAGATCTTAAGGATTTAGAAAGTGGTCTTAAGGGGTCAGGAAATGGTCTTAAAAGGTCTGGTCTTACGTAATGGTCTTTAGGGATGTTTGGCAGTGGTTTTTAAGGGGTTCAATTCTCAAGGGGACGTTTAATTTAAGGGGAGGTGGTATATTTCCAGTTTAAGGGTGTGGGGTGAGATCTAATGGGTGAATAGGGGAATGGAGAGGAGGGGGGAGGAAAGACTTACGTAGGTATATAAAGTAAGTAAATTTGCTGCCTATTATTATGTCTATTATTTTTGTTTCCCTCTGGCGCTTTATGACCCCCGGTGTTGTGGTGCCTTGCCCTTCCCTTCCCTTCCATAAATACTCATTCACACTTGTCTTTCTTTATTTATTTCTTCATTTGTTTTTTCTTTGTTTTCGTTTTCTCTCTCTCTCTCTCTCTCTCTCTCTCTCTCTCTGTGTCATGATCCGTAAAGCTAAACTAAACAATTAATAAGTTTTGGTCGAATACAGATGAGAGAGAGAGAGAGAGAGAGAGAGAGAGAGAGAGAGAGAGAGAGAGAGAGAGAGAGAGAGAGAGAGAGAGAGAGAGAGAATTACTCCTACAAAAATTATCACACTAACTTGTATAACTTATATAATAATAATAATAATAATAATAATAATAAAATAAAGCTACCATTGAAAAGAAAAATACTGAATCCAAATAATAATAATAATAATAATAATAATAATAATAATAATAATAATAATAATAATGAGTTATCACAAAATGCATCCACTTTCTTGTTTTATTAAATATTTGTCTTTCTCCTTTGCTTCCTTATCTACTTGAAAACCTTCTACACAGACAGACAGACGGACAACAGACAGACAGACAGAGAGACGGACAGAGGCGAGTTGTATAAAAAATAATATAAATAAACGAGAGAATAAGAGAAGACGAAAGAATAAATAAAAAAACGATAAAATAACAGAAACAAGGAAAAAACCTTGAGAGAGAGAGAGAGAGAGAGAGAGAGAGAGAGAGAGAGAGAGAGAGAGAGAGAGAGAGAGAGCCCTTATAAGTAACCGTAGTAGTAGTGTGTGTGGAAGATTGTTCTATTAGTTGGTGTCAGATCTACCGATGACTTAATTAACCGCATTGTTTAATCCCCAAAGTGCGCAAACCAAAATAATTATGTACATTCACCTGCCCATTCTTAGGACGCTGCGATTTTGTCTCCTTAAATATATACAAGAAAGTAAAAACTCCACACACAAAAAAAAAAAAAAAAAAAAAAAACAGAGCCTTTTGAAATAATAATAATAATAATAATAATAATAATAATAATAATAATAATAATAATGACAGTTGTGAGAAATGAAAATATATACAAAAAATAATCATAACCGAACCAGAACCAAGTAGCAATGATGATGATGATGATAATAGTAATAATAATAATAATAATAATAATAATAATAATAATAATAATAATAATAATAATAATAATAATAATAACAACAACAAATCCGGGTCAGAACGAATATTTGTAAGCAAACTTATCAACTTGAAAAAAAAACTATTTTTTTTTATATAAAGGAAAACAAACTTGATTAAAAAAAAAGAAAAAAATGAAGAAAAATCAATAAAAGACAAACCTCAACTTTCATCCATAATGATGATTAATAATAATAATAATAATAATAATAATAATAATAATAATAATAATAATGATACATACGCACTGCACACTTCCTAACTCTCTGCGGCGTGAGAAGAGTGAGGAGGAGGAGGAGGAGGAGGAGGAGGAGGAGGAGGAGGAGGAGGAGAAGGAGGAAGAGGAGGAGGAGAGTGGCGAGAAGTAGCAGGAAGAGGAGGAGGAGGAGGGAGAGGATGGGGAGGGTTATTATGAGCCGGTTGAGGAGGAGGAGGAGGAGGAGCAAGAGGTGGGGTAGGAGGAGGGAGGTGGAGAGGAAGGAGAGACGGAGGAGGAGGAGGAGGAGGGTTGGAAGCCGAGGGAGGAGAAGGAGGAGGAGGAGGGGAGGGAGAAGGAAGAGGAGGAGGAGGAGGGGTAGGGTGGGAAGAAAGAGGAGGAGGAGGTGGGGTAGGGTGGGAAGGAAGAGGAGGAGGAGGAGGGGTAGGGTGGGAAGGAAGAGGAGGAGGAGGAGGGGTAGGGTGGGAAGGAAGAGGAGGAGGAGGAGGAGGGGTAGGGTGGGAGGGAGGAGGAGGAAGAGGAGAATGGGAGGGAGGAGGAGGCAGAGGTTGGGAGAGAGGAGGAGGATGGGAGGAAGGAGGAAGAGGAGGAGGAGGATGGGAGGAAGGAGGAGGAGGATTGGAGGGAGAAGGAGGAGGAAGAGGAGGAGGAGGAGGTGAAGTGGCTGACGTTGAGGGAACAGAGGAAGAGGAGGCGGAGGAGGAGGAGGAGGAGGGCGGAGGAACAGATGAGGAAGAGGACGAGGAGGAGGAGGAGGAAGAGGAGGAGGAGGAAGAACTGAGCTCAACCGTTAGAGGAGGCGAGGGGGGCTGGAGAGGAAGAGGAGGAGGAGGGAGAGGAGGCAGAGGAAGCGGTGACGGGAGGAGCGGGAAGGGCGGGAAGAGGAGGAAAGGAGGCGTCAACACAGAAGAGAAGGCTGAAGATGCGGAGGATGAAAAAACAGAGGCCGCGGAGGAGCTTGAACCGGAAGTAACGGGAGAGGAGGTCGTGGTGATAGGAGGAGGAGGTGGAGGTGGGGGAGCTGGAGGAGGAGGAGGTGGAGGAGGAGGTGGAAGTAGTGCAGGCGTAATAGATTCGTGTCACTCCGGGGTCCAAGAGCAATCAACAAAATCCAGAACGTCGTAATCCCCCTCCAACTTGGCTAATGCTCCATGAGTTCGTATGTGGCGTGCAATGTTTTTCGCCGTGATCATCTTGCGACACACAGGACACACCTTTCTCTCACGCCTAAGGTCCGTATCACCTGCAAAAAGGAGAAAAATCGGGTTGTACTGGGAGGGGGGGATACCTGTCTGGTTGTCTGGTTCACTGATTCATGTGTAACTCAACCGCTGTTTCTCTCCCTGCCTTACTGACTCACTGACTGCCTGACTGATTGGCTGGCTGGATGGCTTGCTCGTTTTCTTTTTTCTTTTCTTTTTGTGTGTGTGTGACTCACTGGTTCGCTTCTCTGCTTGATTGGCTTAATGGTTCACCCTTTACTTTGATCTCGTTTTCTCTGACTTTTCTTTCTTCCTCTCTTTTTTGACAGGCAACTAAATTTTCACTTTTTCTCTCTCTCTCTGAACGTTTAACTCTTTATGACGACTGGTACTTTTTCAAACTTTCTTCCATTTTTTTTTCTTTTCTATTTCTTTCAGTTCTCAAGTCATTCTTTAACAGGTTGACTGATTACATACATTCTCTATTCCAAGTTTACTATTATCATTTCACAAATGCCTTGTAACATGAGTGATGTTTTAGTTCACTCTTTATATTTCTTTGCTATAAACACATTTTTGTTTCATTTAGACGATGCCTTCTATACATCTCAACCTGTAACTATTATCATTACTACTACTATCATTACTATTATCATCAAAAGTGCGAAATAATACGAAATGATCATTCTTTCCTGTCCTCTCAATTTTATTTTCCCCTTTTCTTGCTACCTTAATTGTTTTTTTTTATGTAGTTTAATTCTTTTCTTTATTTCTAAACCTTTACTGTGCGTAGTTAATCCATCACTCTTTTAATCACCTGTTCTTTGTACCCTTTCATTTTTTTCATGCATATTTCCTCTTTCTTTTTATGTGTGTGTACTTTCTCTCTCTTCCTCTCTCTCTCTGTAGTTTCTCACGTCATCCATAGCAAGCCACTACTCTACATACTCTTAGCCTACAAAGCTGCACCTACACAAGCCGCCTCGATACTTAGAACCAGAGAGTAACCTAACGTACGTACTTCACTCTCGCTAAGTGTGAGTGTTTGTGTGTGTGTGTGACTTAACTCATAAACACGCCAGGAATTGTAAGAGGGGAGGGGGTGGATAAAAAAAAAAAAAAAGGTGGGTGTTGGGGAAGCTTAATTTTAAACTTATTAAGCTTAGGAAGAGGCTTAATTTTAACTTAGGGAGCTTAATTTTAACTTATTTGCTAAAGTGACACGGACCCGTAAGATATCTTTTTCTCTCTCTCTTTCTCTTCTGTGGTGACACGTGTAAGTCAAGGTGCAGGTATTGGAAGCTCAGGTGTGTCAGGTGGCCAGCAGATCACCTCGGCCCACTCAGGTGTCTTGCTAACAGGTGGCAGATAACAAGCCAACACAAACCGTATTGCGAATGCTTAGGGCTCTCATAACAGATAATAAAATAATAAATACATAAATAATAAAATAATAAGTAACAAAGCAATAGAAACCATATTTAAGAATGTTTAGGGTTTTTGCAATGTAATGAGAACCTTAGTAACTTCTTCTGACACATTACAATCCACGATAACTTCCTGTGACACCCTTGAAAATTCTGATAACTTCATAACACATATTGAAAACCCTCATAACTTTGCAACATCTCGAGAACAGTAATAACTTTCTTTAACACCTTGAAAACGATAATAACTTCCTTTAACACCTTGAAAATGATAATAACTTCCTTTTGACACCTTGAAAACCCTGATAACTTCATCTAACACCGTTGAAAACCATCTTTCTTTGTAACGCCTCGACAACAGTAATAACTTCCTTTAGCAGCTTGATAACGGTAAAAACTTTCTTTTAACACCTTTCAAAACCCTGATAACTTCATAACACCCCTGAAAATCCTGATAACTTCATAACACCCCCACAAACCCTGATAACTTCGACACCCCTGAAAACCCTGATAACTTCACAACACCCCAGCAAACCCTGATAACTTCATAAAACCTTCAAAACAGTAATAACTTTCTTAACACTTTAAAAACGGTAATAACTTCCTTT